>NC_079526.1:5071379-5133879 GCF_003711565.1 Takifugu flavidus
TCTGTACAGGAAGAAGCACATGGAAGGCTTGCTGCAACTCAAAACTTTGGCGCAGGACCATCCCGCAATCCTGAAAGATAGACTTCAACAAGTGTGTGTCAAAATTTGCTCTGAGGTACTGAGTTATGCTTTCTTTCTCCCTCTCGCCATTTGCATCTTTGTTTACAGATGTTAAAGCTTATTCTTACTCTTCAGATTTCTTCCAACCGCTCTGCTGTCAGCTGCGAAGCCATGGAGACCATGGGTGTTCTCTATGAACACCTGCCGCCAGACATGAACAGACTTGTGGATCTAACAGGCGTTCCTCTGCTGGCACGGTTCGCCTCCCTACAGGGTTTACGGGAGAGAGCCACCATCACCCTAGGAAAAATGGTTGACCATTGCAACCCAAACAAAGTTCTAGATTTTCTACTGTCCAAAGGCATGAGGTAAGGTGGGCATCAGTTTAAAAGAATTTATGTAGAAGCTTGAAATTTAAACGTTACCTTTGCGTTTCCACAGCCACCGTTGCGGTGCCGTCCGGGATGGCACAGCTTATCTTCTTACTCTGCTGGCAAAAAAAATGGGCATAACAAAGATCCTGAAGTCAAAAAGCTTTATCATTGTCATCACCAAAATGTGTTTGGACAGTTCTCCTAAAACCAGGTGAGTTTCATTTTGTTGTCACCATCCACAGCAGGTACAGTTAAACAGAAACAACAACAAATTATTTTTCTGTCATGGTCACTGGATTAGGAGAGCTCTTATTTGCCTTTGTTGCGATTGCCTTGGTTTTCAAGTAACTAGTTATCACAGGTGCTCAAACTTTTTGTTTTAAGTCTAGTCAGTTTTTTAAAGCTACATTAAAGCCGATGTAAAATATTTAGACCAAGCATCTGTGGAAACAGCCAGCCATGCAGGGACAGATTATCAGCCGATCATGTCAAATAAAGAATGACACTTTAAAAAAATCCTAAAACCAAGTTTAGAAACAAACTTGTTGGTTAGATCATGATTGTGCCTCATCCACTTTGAACAGATAAAACACATTTGATACACATTTTCTTGATTGCTGTTTTTACAGGGCTCATGGATATGCCCTCCTTAATGACTTGGATGATGAAGCCGGCACAGAGAAAATTTTGGCTTTAATAGATGAAAAGAACCGTAACAGGATTAAGAGCAACCTCAGGAAGGCCAGAAAACAATAAGGAGGCTTTGGCTGACACTATGGCATTTACACCAATTAAAGCCACCTAAATACAAAAATGCTGCCTCTTGGGAGAAATTTAATCAAACCTGACCCCCAACAAATAAAATCTGTTGTTAGTTTACCCACTTGTCTCGCCCTCACCTATCCGCAACATTTCTCTGACAATGAAAATCTAAGCGACTGTAAACAGTAGTCACTCATATTTCATACTGAACAAACCTAAGCCAGTGGTATGGCAAAGACCCTGTCCAAATGATCATTGCAACATCCTACAAGGAATCAGAAGCACCACCATGAAGAAGTTGGAATAGTTTGGAGTGGTTAAAAGCAATCTGCCCAGGCAAGGTGTAGCGATTCAAGAAGAACTGTTTCAGGAGTTGTCGCCCAAACTGCCCCTATCATGACTAGAGAAGGTGTGCAAAGGCTGTGGCACACGCAAAACAAGGGCAGGGGATGGCATAGGAAGGAGTAGTATCGGGGCTGCCTTTAGTATCAGGGTTGCCTTTGATACTCCTCTAAAATCAATATCCTCCAAAGACAAATGAACCAATCTGTACCGCTAGCCTCACATCCAGCAGACTGTCCTGGGCACCTTATGTGACAAGAGCTCAAAGACGGACAGTAACATTCTAAACACATAGCGACACAGAAGGCAGAAATTGATCCAAGACTTGTTTTTTTTTCTGGTGTGAAACTCTGGCTCCTCATTACCCCTACATCATAGGTGTCAAACTTTGGCCCGTGGGCCAAATTTGGCCCGCAATGTAATTATATTTGGCCCGAGAAGCCATACCAATTGACTATTAGAGCTGGCCTGCCGGTATTATCGCTTAAAGCGCATGTGAATTTGTGAAAAATGTCAGTCTTATGTCAATGCAACTATATCACAGGAAGAAATCAGTGGCCCCCGAGAGTCAGTTGTCATTGCACTCCAGTCGTCACCCTTACAGATAAAATACAATGAAAACCAGCATCCGTTCAGAGGGACACGTGCTGCCACGTTTACAACAGCAGATTCTGCACCACAGAATTTTACAGAAACTTTTGTTGGCAACAAGCAGAAAGAGGAATCATGCAGCATTCAGAATCTCCCTCCGAAGTATTCAGAGAACTGTGAAGAGTTGATGAGTCTTTTATCTGTTAAAACAGTCCTGATTTCTGCTCTAGAGAATCTTTCATCAAAAGACTTCAGCAAAGCTCGAACCCTGACCAAGCTATTCAACTTCGCGGAGCTTCACTTTATCTACTTTGGTCCTATGCAAAAAAGTTTGGTCACCAATTTAAGGATCAAAGTACGGTTTTTGATCCTACTACATGAAAACAAATATGAAAGATCTAGGTTATAAAAGGTTAAGTCAAACCGTATATTTTACTAAACCTACATATATATATATATAAATAAAATCTGTACATTTTATCAAACCTTTTTATGTCAAAAACCTTACATATGTGTGTGTGTGTGTGTGTGTATATATACATATATACACACACATATATATAAGGTTTTTGATCCTACTACATGAAAACAAATATGAAAGAGCTAGGTTATAAAAGGTTAAGTCAAACTGTATATTGTACCAAACCTACATATATACTGTATATATATATAATCTGTACATTTTACCAAACCTACGTATATATATTTAGTCTGTATCTACTACAACCGAAGAAAATATTAATTTTGTTGCTAAAACCTGAAACTAACTATAACTTATCATGGATAACTTATTGCAAGCGATCAATAAAAGAATGGTAGGTCAAAACTGTTTTTTTTTACATTTTGAAGAACAGGTGAAGAGAAATCTGTACGTTTCTCCACATAATACCTATGTACATATACATATGTATATAGTTAGAACATTGATCATGTTTCGGTTATATTCTTTGTAATTACAGGCATTCAATGTCATCAGGAGTAAGTGCGGTAGCCTGGAAAAGCTTGAGCAAACAGAACTATCATTAATTAATACTCCTTGGCCTTCAGTACCACAACTTACCTCAAAACCTAAAGTGAAATTATCCTATTTACCTGTACTGCATTGTCACGGAAAGACAGGTCAGTTTTTTGACACACATCACAAAAGAGAAAGTTTTTTTATTCTATCCAAATTCCCCTTTCTCCAAATTTATTTTCATTTGATTTTTACTTAGGAAAGTGTTTTCCATAGTACAGAAAGAGTGCTTGTAAAAATAAAAATAGTAATGTTCTAATAATAGGTTGTTCCCTAGGTTAGCTTGACCAATCAGGATTTAGTCAATCACAACTCACACACATGACAGCACAAATCATATAGGTTAAAAAATGTTCTCTTTTTGCGCTTATAAGCTTTTTAAACAGCAGATTTGTCATCTTGAGTTTGGGTTTGAGTCCCAAAAATAAGTGGACCATATTTAGGTCATCAACAATGGTCTTTGATTAGTCATTTTGGCAATTAAAGTAATATTTGCATTCAATATTAAATGACAACCAAAAGTAACTGATTATTACTGATGTTTCTCCAGAAAAAAAGCGTGTGGCTGGTATCAGACTCCAGAACGTCACACCCACGTTTGAGAGAGTCTTTGGCAAGATTCAGTCTTACTTCAATGCAACTATGTCAGACGAAGAAATCACTGGCCCTCGAGAGACAGTTGTCGTTGCACCTCAGCCGCCACCTTTCCAGATGAAAGGCAATCAACAAAAGCATGTTGGAAAATCAATGGCTAAAGTGGCACCAAGGGCCTCTGCACCTCAACATGGGAGAGGGACACGTGCTGCTACGTTTACAACAGCAGATTCTGCACCACAGAATTTTACAGGAAGTCGTGTTGGCAACAAGCCGAAAGTGGATTCATGCAGGATTCAAAATCTCCCTCGGAAGTATTCAGAGAACTGTGAAGAGTTGATGACTCCTTCATCTGCTAAAACACTCCTGATATCTTCTCTAGAGAATTTTTCATCAAAAGATTGGTAAGTTTGACAGCACACCACAATATATCAATATTTTTCCCCTGTAAATTTTGTTGAATGCCAAGCTGAAAACTGATGCACTTTGGTTTATATATAAATCGTATAAATCTTTAACTGGATATGTATCAAGATGTTCAACACCTCTGTACAGGAAGAAGCACATGGAAGGCTTGCTGCAACTCAAAACTTTGGCGCAGGACCATCCCGCAATCCTGAAAGATAGACTTCAACAAGTGTGTGTCAAAATTTGCTCTGAGGTACTGAGTTATGCTTTCTTTCTCCCTCTCGCCATTTGCATCTTTGTTTACAGATGTTAAAGCTTATTCTTACTCTTCAGATTTCTTCCAACCGCTCTGCTGTCAGCTGCGAAGCCATGGAGACCATGGGTGTTCTCTATGAACACCTGCCGCCAGACATGAACAGACTTGTGGATCTAACAGGCGTTCCTCTGCTGGCACGGTTCGCCTCCCTACAGGGTTTACGGGAGAGAGCCACCATCACCCTAGAAAAAATGGTTGACCATTGCAACCCAAACAAAGTTCTAGATTTTCTACTGTCCAAAGGCATGAGGTAAGGTGGGCATCAGTTTAAAAGAATTTATGTAGAAGCTTGAAATTTAAACGTTACCTTTGCGTTTCCACAGCCACCGTTGCGGTGCCGTCCGGGATGGCACAGCTTATCTTCTTACTCTGCTGGCAAAAAAAATGGGCATAACAAAGATCTTGAAGTCAAAAAGCTTTATCATTGTCATCACCAAAATGTGTTTGGACAGTTCTCCTAAAACCAGGTGAGTTTCATTTTGTTGTCACCATCCACAGCAGGTACAGTTAAACAGAAACAACAACAAATTATTTTTCTGTCATGGTCACTGGATTAGGAGAGCTCTTATTTGCCTTTGTTGCGATTGCCTTGGTTTTCAAGTAACTAGTTATCACAGGTGCTCAAACTTTTTGTTTTAAGTCTAGTCAGTTTTTTAAAGCTACATTAAAGCCGATGTAAAATATTTAGACCAAGCATCTGTGGAAACAGCCAGCCATGCAGGGACAGATTATCAGCCGATCATGTCAAATAATGAATGACACTTTAAAAAAATCCTAAAACCAAGTTTAGAAACAAACTTGTTGGTTAGATCATGATTGTGCCTCATCCACTTTGAACAGATAAAACACATTTGATACACATTTTCTTGATTGCTGTTTTTACAGGGCTCATGGATATGCCCTCCTTAATGACTTGGATGATGAAGCCGGCACAGAGAAAATTTTGGCTTTAATAGATGAAAAGAACCGTAACAGGATTAAGAGCAACCTCAGGAAGGCCAGAAAACAATAAGGAGGCTTTGGCTGACACTATGGCATTTACACCAATTAAAGCCACCTAAATACAAAAATGCTGCCTCTTGGGAGAAATTTAATCAAACCTGACCCCCAACAAATAAAATCTGTTGTTAGTTTACCCACTTGTCTCGCCCTCACCTATCCGCAACATTTCTCTGACAATGAAAATCTAAGCGACTGTAAACAGTAGTCACTCATATTTCATACTGAACAAACCTAAGCCAGTGGTATGGCAAAGACCCTGTCCAAATGATCATTGCAACATCCTACAAGGAATCAGAAGCACCACCATGAAGAAGTTGGAATAGTTTGGAGTGGTTAAAAGCAATCTGCCCAGGCAAGGTGTAGCGATTCAAGAAGAACTGTTTCAGGAGTTGTCGCCCAAACTGCCCCTATCATGACTAGAGAAGGTGTGCAAAGGCTGTGGCACACGCAAAACAAGGGCAGGGGATGGCATAGGAAGGAGTAGTATCGGGGCTGCCTTTAGTATCAGGGTTGCCTTAGATTTGCTACATTCTCCTGCAAACCTAAACCCTGATGTTGGTCAGCTAGGCATGTGCCCTGGGAGGGTGCAGTGGAGAAGGCCTAGCTGCGGAAGAAAATGAGTGACGCTGAGCTTGCATCCAATGCACAAAAAGGTTGCAAAGTGAAGGAATGCCCAGGAAAAGAAGGATGAAAAGGAGTGCAGTGTAAGGCTCACTGCCAAGCAGTCAAAGACCTCTCGAGGGCTGCTGAAAAGAGGAGTCACTAGTTATGAATCAAGAGGTACGACTCCATCAGGGCTCTCAAATGGGTTAATGACACGTAAGGGGTGAAGCTGGGTGCCGGGCTTCACTGCTGTACCCTCTAGAGGAGTCATTGGCCTATCCGTGAAACATCTAAGGAGGGCAGCCACTTGCAGTAACAAAAACACACACTCAGCTGAGATTTATTGACGATGAGAATGTCTCATAGTGGAGCAGCAACATTCAAAACTGTAACAATGCCAAAAATGAAAGTGCATTGCGGTTTAGTGATTATTGTGTTTAATGTCAATTTTCTCGGACTGACCAAGAACAATTCAGGCTTACAGCTGACGAGATCACTGCTAATCCATGTTAAGTATGATAATGTCCTACAAAACGTCACAAGCTTTAGCCGACTTAAAATGCATGGCATTTTTGAGATATTTTGAAAGAATAATGTTTGTTCTATTTTTACTAACCATTTGGGACTGATCTTGTTTACGTCAGAGTATGTAATTCTATGAGGATTCTGGAGAACTTTCTTGTGGCTGGACCAATTTGATCAGAAATTTGCATCTAAAATTTTAAGACATTTTGATATTTACATCGAGCTGTGGATTGTCTTGTGCACAATTAGGAACAATTCTAGCAACTTTGTTCGGCTCTGAGCTGTTTAGCTCTTCACGTTCAAAGAATATAAATTACTTTGGATTTATGTGCTGCTATGTGCCTCTTTATGTTAAAAAAAACACCCACCTTATCACATATTCAGTTTTCTAAAGCTGTCAAGATGTTTGTGTTAAAAGCATCATATGTCTGGTTTTGAATCACAGGTGTTTGTCTTGGATCAAATTGTCAAGAAGCAAATTGCTTTCTAATAACATCACAAATGGAAAGTTCACATGATGGTGGCCAGAGCTCACCACGCTGCATCGCCACTGACTCAAAGTTCAGCCACATGAGCCTGCAGTCAGGCACTCCACATGCAAGCCTTAGCGCCAGACTGTTTTCATTGCAAAGGAAAACATGTCACTAAATTTGTGCTTCTTTGGCCCCTAATCATCACGACAGACAGGGGAAAGAGTGAGGCGGTGTGCAATGAATTAAATGGAAGTCACTAGAGTAACTAGTTTGCATCGAAAACACCTCGAAAAAAAGCATTCTGTAGTATTTGTACTGCAATTCTTCCACAGTGGGGTGAAAATACCCAACGGCCTTGATGTAAATCGGTGTTTTCCCGCTAAACATTGTTTCATAGATGGTGAAAGCATTCAGGGAAAAGGAAGGCAGTATTCAAACCAGCATCATGTGGCTGTGGCCCTTGAATTTCCAAAACAGGAAAGGTCAGTGTTGTGGCTCCAGGGGCTTTAACACAATCCTTTCTGGGAGCCCTCTGCTCTGCTCCTCTACCTGAGACTGCACTTGGTGCTCAGGTCTAGTATTACACTCCGTATTGTATATCATCACGCTAAGCCTGACTTAGTTTTTGCTATAATATATATAGTACCAGCTATTCTTCTGGGATTTTGTTCTTCCATTGCTTGTGTTCCAAAGTTGCTATAAGATATAACTTAGTGACCTATTTTATCCTAAGTGGTCATGTTATCTTCACAAATATGTTGCACCACATGCCAAAATCAACGCAGAAATTCACAGTATGTTTGCTTGTTATATGGTATTAGTATTTTTATTTTTGTTTTTATTTTTTTCCCCATGCAAAACAACAGTAAAAGAAGCCTAAACAGCCTTTGGTCTCTCTCTTGGACCAGACCTCAGGGCCTCACGGGGCCCAAAGGAATAAAACACTCCCCATATATCTCAACACCTGCAGCGCACAAAAAGCCCTCTGTGAGGGAAACAGCCAAAAGTCTGAAGCATTCATATTTGACAAGGAAAGAGTGACTATAGAGGCAAAATCACAGTTGCCATTTTATGCTAGAGTGAATTAAATCCCAATGACTAGTATATGCAGCAAACATATGGTGACTTTGACTGCAGGTGATTAACCTGGTACACACACATGCACACACACACACACACACACACACTCGACCCACAGCTGTGCTCTCAGAACAGAGAATAAAATAATATTGACATTGGAGGGGCTGAAAAAGACACAACATAGCTAATAATAGATATAATCATCAGACAATTATCTCCAGTAATAACAACAGATAATGCCCCTCTGTCTGAGTGTGTGTTTGTTGTTTTGTGTAAAGGGATCCTCCCTGGAAAGAGGGGCAGTGCCGCCTCTCCAGCCGCCAAACCCAACCAGGTCTCACCTCCTGTGGTTGTGGAAGCATTTTTGATTGCAGCCTGTCAGGTCTAGGTAAGCCTGAGCTCTATGGGCGCATTTTCTTCTGGGCCTGAGAGACCTAAACGAAAACAGCATCAACAGGGCAGGGACGCTTGCCTAAACCACTGCATGGCAAAATCTAATAACATTCAGTTCAGTGAGTTTATTTGAGATTATTGTCAGAACAATAATTTTTTTAACTGTCTCCTCCTGCAGACTTAGGTCCATTTACCTAATGAAAACAAACCAGCAGTCGCTTTGTCTCTGCTGGTTGATGGAGGACACAAAGCTGAGGACACAGCAGAAAACACCGGCTGACAGAAGCTGTAGGAAAAGACGGGTGGGAAATAAAATGATGTTCCGTTTTGCCTCTTAACTGAAAAAAATATGCACCCTGATTGTGGCTGCCCTGAGAAACTAGACTACAGAAGACTTTTTGTCAATAAACTACACCTGCTATTGTTTATTTTCCAAATTTTGATATCCTCACATTCCACACGGATGGAATAACAGTATTGGAGTGCACCGTGGGGAAAAGTGCTGAGGGCAGAGGGGAGAGGACACCCTGGCCATGATCAAGCACCGTAGATGAGGGCTGCAGGGGGAGATGATCTGATCTGTTCCAGTAAGAAGCCCACAGAACAGAGTGATGACTCACCTGCCGTCAGACTGCATCACCCACAGCGTGAGGTCACCAGGTTTGAGCTCACCCCCAACGGACTTGCACGCAGCAGCGCACACACGCCCACTTAGGAGAGGCATTACTGCCGAAACATTGCTGATCCATCTGGCGCATCCATCAACCTCATCGGGATCAATTATTCAAGATCAAAAATAACCGACAGCTTCTCATTTACATGTTTATATTTGTAATTGAAGTGAAACAGAAGTGGCGCCCTTGACCTCAAGAGAAACTCATACGCTATATGCGGTAATATCTTCGCCACACGTGCGAAAGCACCTGCACATGTTCTCCCACCTTTGTGAGGACTTTCATAGACACGATACATGCTCCAGCTCCTTAACACCTGTGTCTGTAGTCCCTAAACTGGAGTCGTCCTTAATTGTCCTTGAGCTCTGGTACGAATACTAAAGAGCTCTCATTTCATTTTGACCTCCAAATGGAGAGAGAGGTTGGACAGTTAAAAAAAAATCAGCTTAAATCTTTCAGCGGACACATGCTTTTGGCCACCATGTAGATTATAGAAGAAAAACTTCTTCGTGTGTCATTTATAACTGTCTTTTACTATAAACTCCATTTAAATCAATAAGATGAATTATTAATCGGGGTTTGTGCCCATCCGTTGGAGTTAGAACATAGCGCAGAGTGTTTCCACTACACAAGATGTGGCCCAAGTGGGACTCTAGTCCTGGGAGACAAGTATTGGGTTACACAGGAGAGAAGAACCTTCTGTCAATTTACAATAGGTGAGGAGAAGACGACAGCTGAACAAACACAGGATCTGCCAGATGTTTCTCAGAATTATTTATCTTTTAGAGATGGTAGAGAAGAGAAGACCGCTGCCTTTTGACAAATGTCAGAGAATTCCAGCTTGCTCCCATTTCTGGAGCTACTGGTGTGAACACACTGACCCAAAAATCTGCAGCACAAACCAGCCGGAACTAAGGCAAACAACAGATCCCCGACCGGGACATTTAACCTAACGTCTGAACGTTCTCCAGGGAGCGCAAACCAACATGTGCGCATGGAAAGTATTTAAAGTTCTTTCACACCGCTCACATTTTTCACTTGTCTGCCGTGATGCTTTAGGCCACTGTGCTCCGAGAAGGGTCATAAAGTCCACTAATGACCTGTGTCGTTATGGCTGCACGGTGATTGGTGAGTAAAACCCCCGAGACTAAACTGGGCTTTCAGTGCCACCACGTCCTGCCTCTGTGTTGGCTGCGTCAGCTGGGTGGGAGCAAGTTTTATACTGAGAAAACTGCGACGCTGTAAAGTTCACATCTGCACATCTGTCAGCCGTCACTCTTGGGCCAAAAGGAAAGGAAACATTTTTTATTTTATTGGTCATACGCACAGATTCTGTCAACATCCGTTACTTCATGCCCCTTTTTTCCCCCTCGAAAATAGCTCAGTTTGCTGGAGTAACTGGACTATTTCTGAGTAGGATACTGTATAAAATGCAAGAACATCACACTGTAGCATTACTGCTGTAACTTGTCACAGCAGGATCCACGGATTAGCTTCACGTGTCATTTCTGATTTTTACAAGGTTATAAATGTTAATCCAGAACAGCTATACCTGTTTTTGAATACCATGAGATGAGTTTGCCTGTGTCTTTCAGGGTTTAGTTATGAAAAAAAAACTGTTTACAGCTAATTCTTTCTATAGACTGTACCTTAGCTGTCTCTTCAGAAGGTCCTCCTCAGTTGGTATTGATGGAATTTGAAGCATCGGGAGAAGAGAAGGAATCTGAGACATTTCCAAGAGAATTTATATGTCCACAGTGTTGTAGAAAACAGTGATATTTCATATGCAGCTAGGCTGAGAGGGAATTATTCTTGGATAAAAGAAATGTAAGTTTGGATATGTTTATTCAGGTTATTTATTAAAATTATCAAAGAATTGTGTGACCAACAGTGCAAAAAATGCCATTTAATCCAAAACCTGGTCTTCTAAGAAAGACACCTCAACAAATCCCCCCTGACTGAGCTGTAAGTGACACTCTGGCTGGTTTCTTGGTGCAGACGGTGTATTTGTGGGTGAGTGGGTGTGAGACAGGTGGCCTAAAAGTCCAGCAGCGGGAGGAAGAGAATTACCCCGGTGTAACTGTCACACCATAGCTTTATTTTTTAAGTTTACAGAAATACGTGAGATGATGGGAAGTGCTGGGTTTGAGAACAGTAAGTGATTTCACACATCAATGTCATTTCTGGGGGGCAGCTGGGTTTCTTTCCAGGAAGTCACATGACCTGCTCAGCTCAGCGATCTCCCGACTGTCATGTGACCAGTGCCTGGTTGCTTGCTCATTCTCTTCCCGCTTCCTGCTTATTTTTGACAGCATCCCTTCTTCCCTCCCCGCTGATTTAATTCTGTTTTTCATTTAGACATTGAATTTCCCCTCAGCGCCTTTTGTCAGAGGGGGTTAACTCCTCTCCTCATCACTCAGGCTCCTCCTCCTCCTTCTTGGGGTCTTAATCCACAGTCTGTCCCCGCTGGCTCTTTGAATTATTCAGCAGAACGCTGCTGCTCTGCAGTGCGGCTCTGAAGTAAAGAGCAGCCTGACAGTACGATGGCAGCAGGGGAGCGAGCAGCAAGAGCGGCTGAGTGACGGCAGCAGATGTCTGTGTGGGAGCTTCCCAGGAAACCCCATACTCATCTTCCACAGCCTCCTCCACTTCCAGTTTGGCAGCCATAATCACATAACCCGGTTTATAACGAGCTGTCACAGCATGCCAACTGAAAATAGGCGTGATCCTCGGCAGCAGGAGGACGCATTCTGAGTCCGTCCTGGGTGGCCATCGTGACACGGCAGATCTGCACGAGGCCAATGGCTGGTTTAAACGCTACCCCGACTTGGCTAGAACGGAGCTACGCCCCCTCATAGCATTGTAACGGCGCTCTAACATGGAATGACAGATGCACAGATCGTAAGCCATATTCTTTATTTTTAATGTCAGATGTCCAAATACTCCCCCTTCCCCCACTTGACAGGCAGAAATAGGCAGATTTCTGACCTTTGGTGGAAGCCAGTCTCGGGGTTTCTCCTATTCACACTGCCTCAGCAGTATTGTTCTTCTCATGTAACTCTTGGCAAGAGGGCCAAAGCGCCTTTCCTTTTTCCCTTATTATTTTTAACAGCTGCCCATTGTTTCGGATCTCTCAACAATGAGTGTCTGTGATGATAAAGAAAAATAATCTCTTCTGCCATCTGACATCTACTGACAGGTACAGATGTAGCTACTTGATGTGAGAGTAGGACTGAACTGAAGCACTGGATCAAATATGATCCTTAACCAGGAACGAACTTCAGGAAATTCCAGCAGCTGTTTTACCGTCAGCCACCCCAACGCCATGTGGGATAGTCAATGCTTCATTACTTTTTACAGTAATGTTGTACTTTCTAGGTTCTCATACACGGCTTCAGGGGAAACCCTTTAGTGAGCGCAATGCAAATGTTGAGAGGGGAACCATTGAAGAAAGCCCCCTGACCCCTCAGTGGCTGATTAGCAAAGAGGAACCAAATCAGAGCAGTGGCAAGACAGAGTGTCAGAAACCAGAGGCTGAGGAACGCCTGACCTTTACTTTCATCTGCACTTTCTGGCAGTCCCACTTCTGACATCTGCTTTCAGGGAGCGTCTCACGCTGCCGATGTGATGACGATGACGATGGTGACGAAATAGCCGAGACAGCGATCGCAACAGGAAGACAGCGCAAGTGAGAAACAAAGAAAAGCCAAAATCATCACAATGGCACACCTAAATATGGTGATTTTATGGTCCCCCTGATTCAGCTTTAAAGATAGCGCGTATCATAACACCCCAGACTGTGACTATTTCTGTACTCCACCATGGGTTGAGTGAAAGTGTGCGTGTGTGTTTGTACGCGCTTGTGTGTGTGAGAGAGCAAGAGGGAGAGAGAGAGATGCAGAGTCACTCAGTCTGACATGGGTCTGGGGGGGATTCCTGTTCAGTCCTTTGTGAATTATTTCGGGGGGGCGGGGGGTGGGGGTCACTACAGGGTTGAAGGAACAATCAACTGCCCTTGATGATGTGTTCAATGTCTGTTGTTTATAGTTCATGACTGCACCAATTTTTCTTTCTTTTTTCCAAATGTCTTGTTAATTAAAGAAAACACACGTGGAGCTTTCAACCTGCAGATTTTAGTTTTCCCAAGTTGATTAAACCTGATGTGACTTCAGTCTCGATTCAACTATTGACTTCAGCCCAGATTAAAGTAATCAACGGTCCTCCCCAAGTCACAGGAACGCATCAAGTCTCAGCCCGGCAGCACGTAGTCTAAACTCTCTTCTAATTAATGTCTTGAGGCTACAGACTTTATCGGCCACTGTGGATATGAAACTGACTGTATAAGGAATGAGGAATAAAAGCATTTCACTCAACATACATTTGGTTTTACACTGACTTTTCAACTGAGACACTTATAGATCCAGTAAATTCTTTAATAACTGTGTGACCTTTGGATGTGACAGCTAGGTTTGTTCTTTTCATTCACAAACCATAAATTGAAATGTACTGTAATACAGTTCAGGTCCAAAGAATCCCATAATTTCTCAAACTGTCGTTAGACCCGAAGTAATGGTAATGTTCGACGTTTCCCTATTTGTAGTAAGGATGCCATATCTCCGATTCTCATAACAGATGATCCACAGTAATTTACACTCAGTGACTGAATTTCTAATGTGCTCATCTTCAGAAAGACCATAACATTTAGAACTGGATTTAGCCAAACTCAGTACAAATGATGTGGTAAACAGACTTTAGCCGCACCCAGCGCAACCTGTGCTATTCTCTGGCCACATCCTTTACCCTGCACTTTGTTTCTGTATCCAAACATCTGTTTTTCATCTGTATCTCCCCTTCATCTCCTCTGCAGATGCTTTGACCTCCGCCAGCGCTCCAACCTTTCCTACATTGATCTCTGTCTCCCTCCGTCTCAGCGCTGAAACCCCAGATACACATGTTGCATGTCCACAGTCCCCAGGACCTGGAGACACTGCAGGGAGGTGGGAGGCTGCTCTTCACAACCTGACACTCCTAGACCGTGACAGCTGAGACCACGGTTTGTGTGTGTGTGTGTGTGTGTGTGTGTGTGTGTGTGTGTGTGTGTGTGTGTGTGTGTGTGTGTGTGTCCAATTGTGCAATTTGACTTTGAATAAATAAACTGTATGTATGCTGAGTGGAGAAATTGTTTATTTAAAATGAAGGGTGAATGCTGGTGTGCGAGAAAGCATGTGTGTGTGTGTGTGTGTGTGTGTGTGTGTGCATGAGAGAGGGAGGAGAAGAGGACAAAAAGACCAGATAAATAAACATGGAAAAAATTGCCATTGTTGCCTGTGAAAATGGCAACCGTCCCCTCCCTCTTCCCACTCGCGTTGTACTGTGTTTCTGTCCATCTGTCAGGTTGACACGCGCAGAAACAGAAAAGTGCCACATACACACACATTAATACACACAAAGAAGCCCTGCTGTCAATCACTCTGCAGTAAGATGCAGGAAACACAGGCTATTTTGTCCACTGGCTCTCGTCCCTCAGACTGTGGCCTGGCTGGCGCAGAGAGAGCGCTGTGTGTCACACGCTACGGATACAGAATCCCCTCTGTCGCTCGCAAATAAATAACCTCTCTCTCTCCCGAGAGCCTCCATTTTGCCCCACCACAAACCCAGTGTGGATGTCTGCATGCGCAGCACATGGGAGCCCATATTTATACACATTTACCAGAAACAGAAGAAATCTTGGCAAACAGTGTCAAGGCTATATGGACTGATCCAGAAAATATTCTGACAGCCAGCTACGTAAAGAATATCCCCCAGAGATGCTGTTTTTAATGAATTTGCAATAATTATTAGATGTGTGTGTACAGATGTGTGTTTCAGCTGAGCCAATATCTATATCCCTCACAACAAAATAAGGTAAACACATTATATGGCTGTAGGCCGCCACAGAAATTCCCATTATGGAGTATAATCGGAACGCTGGGTTCCCTTTTATCTTTATTTTGAAGTTTTCTTGGGTGAATTTTAAATCGTTTCGCATGCCATTAAATCTGTCAATTTCAAGTTTAATTCTGAAGGAACGTCCAATGAAGTGGCCGAAGTGGTCAAACGTGGAACTGTAATGGAATTGGAGCCACCTGGGAGTGCGGGTGTGCTTCTTGGCGATGTCTCCGCCACTCGGCCGCCGCCTCGGTATCCTCTCTGTTCCTCACTTCTTCAACTGACCTTTTCTCTGAAGTGTGTGCCGTCTGAGGTCATTTATTTGGAACAGGGACAGTGAGAAAGAAAGGGGGCTCCTTCAGACATTACATCACAAATCAAAACAGGTTTATACACACAAACCAACAAACAGGCGTGTGCTTGTGCGGGAAGGCTGAAGTACAAACCTCATCGCGTTAATGTTGTTGTTGCGTTTACCTTCCAGACACACACAGGTAAAGATGCTGAAGATGATGGAGCAACACACCTACAGGCAGCGTCTTCATAACCTCTTTCTGTAATGTGAAATCACCAAAAAAATAAATATTCCCTGTGCGTAGTCACTCTACGGACCAGGAGACAAATTTTATTTATTTAGTCATCCCAAAACCAGCAAAGCGTTCTTTATCCTCCGTGAATCAATTATGAATCGTCTGCGTCATCTGTGGCATCACGTGGACCTGGCCGAGACGTTCACGTTGAGCAGCGTCCCTCCATCGGCCCACGCTGGGTTCTCTCCCTATCACCTCCGTAAGTCCGCCACGCAGAGGGGAACTACAGCGGTCAGGCTGGCACTGACCTTCGACTCAATGCTTCCAACTCAGGCCAAACCCATAATGAGGCTCTTCCTTCCAGAGGCTTCTCTGCAGTCTCCCCCCAAGTGACCGCAGGAAATGGAATTTTCTAAAAGGATCAAAACAAGTTGAGAGTTGTAAATGGTTTGACTTTCCAGTGAAGACAATGTGCCAGATTCCAGCGCCTTGAGGGACAGAACCGTATCACAATGAACCCTCTGTACGCCTAAAACGTGTGCAGACACACTCCCAGTTGTTCACATACACACACGCGCGCACACGCACACACACAAACACACACACGCACACACACAAACACACACACGCACACACACACACCAGCATTGTGGGTTAGTTCTTGGTAAAGAAAAAGACACAATGGATCTGTATTTTCTCAACACGTCTGAATGATAATAATATTCTGCTTCCCAACAATGACTACAGGAAGACAATCACCTGCTGACCACCATGTGGGTCTTCCTGTGCCCCCCCCCCCACACACACACACACACACACACACACATGAGCAGAACACCCTGTATTTAGGAGTCAATTTTATTTTGGAGATCAAGGAAAAGGCTCCGGTGATCGTTGCGGTTTTCCACTGGAATCTTTTTCATACCTGTGTGTCAGGGCTTAGTTCAGAGCATGCCTCTGCATATCCTGAGCCTGAAATACTCCAAGAGTGCACGTGTACGAGACGTGGACCTCTGAGCCTAAAGACAGCTGTAAATTAGCTAGCACTCTGGTTTGTGTGTGTGTGTGTGTGTGTGTGTGTGTGTGTGTGTGTTGCGGGGGGGTGGTCAGGCAGACCATTAGCAAGCCATCCTCAGCTCTAATTGCCTCCTTCCAGCACCTAGTTTGACAGCTCTGTAATCTACAATGACTCAAAGCACTCACCAAGGTAGGTGTGCTTCTGTATGGGTGGGGACAATTTTGCGCGCACGTGCACTTACGGCTAACTTGTGCACTTGTGTATGAGTGTGTGGGAGGAGTGAGTTTGTGTCGACATGGCAAGTTACGGATTAACCGTGAGCCTTCCCTGAACCATCAGTCTTTATTTAAAACGCACTCGCCCCTCGTGCGTTTAAACAGTACATAACTGTGATGACATGCGGCCATTTGCTGTAAGGTTTATAAAACTGTACTCAGATTTAAATGGGCACACAGTCTGTCTGTGTGTATGCAGATACAGCCAGTACAATGTTAGGGTTGATTGTTCCCACAGGCAGGCCCAGAATTGTCTTATCTCAGAGCCTTGGTCTGGATATCTAGAGTAAACCACTGCGTCTGCACAAAGAGCCAAAATTGATGGAGCAGTCCAAATTCTTCCTGTTAAACATTAGTCCCAGGAATCCCCCTGTGTGTGTGTGTGTGTGTGTGTGTGTGTGTGTGTGTGTGTGTGTGTGTGTGTGTGTGTGTGTGTGTGTGTGTGTGTGAGGAGATTTCCAAGAAAGAAGCACCTCTTCAAGGAAACAAAGGTCCCTACAGAGTTTCATTTTGAGGTGGATTATAGGATATGTACCAACGGTCAAGGAGGCAAAAGGATAAAGTCAAGTGACAGTGACAGTCTCCCGCACACATACACACACACACACAGACACACACACACACACATGCACACACAATCAGTCACAGATCAAGAACACCTTGTTTGAATCTTTCTACTCCAGTGTGAACTAACTCGAGCCGAACAGCAGATGCGAATCACAAGAAACCCAGTGCAGTTCAGTTTACGATGTCCACACACACTCTCGTCCTTCACTTTCCCAGGACTCTTTCAAAACATTGTTTTCCATTCTTGATGGTAAGTCGCGCCTGTGTGAAGCAAACCGCCTGTTTCGCCTAGAAAACTTCAGCCTTGCGGGTCTGTTTTATTTTCACTGCGTCCTAGCAACGGCACTGTTTCTGCTTACTTCTTTCTCCACCCTGTGGCCCTAAATGCTCCAAGCTTCTGCTCCACGTGAGTTACAGTGTGTGTGTGTGTGTGTGTGTGTGTGTGTGTGTGTGTGTGTGTGTGTGTGTGTGTGCGTGTGTGTGTGTGTGTGTCTGTGTGTGTGTGTGTGTGTGTGTATCACACATCTGTTTTGCATTGTGGAGGATCCTTCAGCACTGACTTTGCTACAGCGATGGGGCAGGACACACTGGAGGTTGTGGTGGGGAGAGTCAGGATGGAGAAAGAGGAAAGAGATACTTGGTGGGGGGGGGGTAGAAATGACAGTGCTGCAAAAGTGTTGGAACATCTGTGGCACATGCAGACAGAATGTGACTGCTTGGTCAGGGAAGGAAAAGTTAAGTGGGGGAAGAGTTTTAAATATTATGGAACTATAAAAGTTGTTCCAGTGTTCCAGGGCTTTGCCTCCTGCAGGGCTGGGAGAGCACTTGGGTGGGGTTGGCACTCACTGTTTTGCTAGGCTGGACAATAATGTGGTATGTTACAGTAGGTGAGGCTGAGAGAGAGAGAGAGAGAGAGAGAGAGAGAGAGAGAGAGAGAGAGAGAGAGAGGATGGCTGTAGCTTAGCAGGGATAAAGACGTCAGCAGGCCGTGCAGCGAGTTCACTGGGTTTGTTTGGCTACCGTGCCTGCACGACACCTTCATGTTCTTGTGTTTCGCTCTTCTCCGTCCATCCTTTATATTGTACACTCCCGTGGTCCCGTGCCCTCGCCGCCACAGCCCTCTCACAGATAATTATGGGCCTTCACTCTGTGGTTATTTATTGAAGGCAGAACCGGCGGAATCGGGGCTGAGAAGCAAGTGAGACGTGAGAGAAAAGGCTGCAGTCAGTTTTCCACTGCAGTGAAACATTTGGCGTGTGTGTGTGTGTGTGTGTGTGTGTGTGTGTGTGTGTGTGTGTGTGTGTGTGTGTGTGTGTGTGTGTGTGTGCCTGTGTGTGTGCGTGCCTGTGTGTGATATAGAGAGAGAACTGTAGGTCTGGTTTTAACCCAGAATATCAGCTATATCTACTTGAACGTTCAAGGTTCTGCCATAAAAACATTATGAAACAACTCTGTGCATGTGTGTGTGTGCGCACGTGCCCAGCATTCTCTGCCTGTGTATGATTTTCAACCCAAAAGGAGAAAAAAGCTGTCTTTCCGAGAGTCTTTTCAATCAAACTAAAGTGGAGAAGGAGCGCCAAGAGAGCACTTTAGCCTTCAGATGAAGAGTGATGAGAATAGACCCATAATTACTCGTGAATCCTCTCGGTCTGCAACCTTCAGCCAAAGACGCAGACTGTGTGTGCATGCGTTTGTGCTTCTGCGTCTCATTCATCTGTCTACCAACCTCTGAGTCACATCTAAAATCCCGTCACCCTGACAGATGTCACGTGTTATTTACGGGTAAACGCCTTCTCGTACATGTAGACAAGCTCAACGTCTCTAGGGTGGATGGCTTCAGCGCCACGAGAGGGAAGGGCGCCGCTCCTACTCAGAGTTTCCTGAAGTGGCTGCTTGTGTGAAACGCGAGCGGCTGCGTCGCCATTCTAGCCTCCGTCTCCGCCACATTAAAACAATGAAACCAGTGGAGGTGTGCTGTGCTTTTTGTAGCGATATTTGACTTTTTTTTGACGATATGTCACGAAATACCAAAGAGTGATGTTCTTTTGGGGGGTTAGCACGTTCAGGATCGTTGATGGGTTATCAAATGAATGTGATTATTTTGAGGCCATCAGGCTGTCCCAGCGAGATGATATAACTGTTGTTGTCTGTCTTGTTCATGTGTACCGAGATGATATTTTCACTAACAATAGTACTCCATTTTGTCTATATAGGAACACATTTTTGTTTATTTAATGTTTAAAGACATAATTCCTATTCCTAGTTGTTATAAAGACCACAACTTCACCATAAATCAGACCCCAAATCCTTCCCTGGTGGCCACAAGCGACTCAAAACCACGGAGAGCCTGTGTTCCACTGACTTCCCTTCTCCATCACCTGAACCGGCCGGCTCTGCATCCAACTGCTCCTGTCAGTCGCTTCAAGGCCGGATATACTCTGCTGTTGTTTTCAGACATCTTCAATGTACTTCTGCACAGCACACGCACATGGTTCCTGATCATTTCCAGGTGGAGGCCAAAACAACACTCTGGTGATTGTCCTTTTTTGAACCATACACACACACACACACCACACACACACACACCACACACACACACACACACACACACACGTATGCACGCTGTGGCCAGGAATATCAGAGACAGTTGGTGTTTTTTCAGCACTTAGCGAGGCCAGTACTCTCTTACCACAACAACATCCAATCACCTGCCAGCTCCTGACCTGTGACCTCTGCAGAGCTGGGGATCCAGGGGGATATAATGCATACCAGTGTGGGGCAGGGTGGTCCACAAGCCACAGAGTTGAAAGGCTTTGGTTTGCCCCCAGGCAGAGACATTAACAAAGCCTGTAACCTCTCTGGAAACTCAAGTGATTAGAGGAGGGTGCATATGAGTGTGTGTGTGTAGAGGCAGGTTTGTGTGTGTGTGTGTGTGTGGGTGGGTGGGTGTGCAGGGGGGGAGTGTCTTATAGTGACACTACATTAGCCAAGTACATGGATTTCTATATTACTATCTCCACATTACACATGTGGTCAGATGAAACTCTCTTAGGGATTTTCCCTCCCCTCATCTCTGCATCACCTTCCCCTTCTCATCATCCATTCTCAGCCCCCCCTCCAGCTTACATCCTTTTTCACTTTTCTGTCTCTCTTTCACGCCACTTTAATTATCCCAGCATTAGGACAAATCATATCTAAAAGCACCTGTTTTTGAGAGATTGGGAGAGTTCTGATGTGATTTCTACCACATCAGCATGAAACTGTAAAGCCCCACAATGTACCGAACTGTCTCCAATTTCAAGAAATTATTTATTCCTCTTCCCTGAATGTATCCATTTACCATCTTCTACCCTCCCCTCCCCTCCCCTCCCACCTCTCCTCTCCTCTCCTCTCCTCTCCTCTCCTCTCTCTCCTCTCCTCTCCTCTCCTCTCCTCCTCTCCTCTCCTCTCCTCTCTCTCTCTCCTCTCCTCTCTACTTTCTTCTATTTCCACTTCAGTCATTTAAGACAAAAGCTATGGAGGATAGCCAATTTATGAAATGGGACTTGGACTGTAAGCAATTACCATCAAATGAGCCTTTATATTTCATTATGGACAGAGCCAAGGACACACACACACACACACACACACACACACACACACACACACTCAAGCACTCAGGCTTTATGCTTTGTAAGAGTGGTAAAGTAGTACATCAGTTGACGAGCACGTAAATACATTAGTCGCTAAATAACTCTGATAACGTGTTGATGGGAAAACATAACGCGCATGTGTGTGTATATGCGCACGTGCGCTTGTGTGCATGAGCTCGTATTTGATGGGAATTAGGCTCAGAGACCCAGAGGGAAAACGATGATTAAATTTTGCAGCGCGCTCATGACTCAGTACTTTATGTGTTCTCCGAACCACTAAGTGGAATAAATAAGTGAGTCTCAAAGTGAGCCCGTGCACGTGTTGTGTATGCACCTTTGCAGATCGGCATTGGCACCATTCAATTTCATCTCTTGTTTCATTTTCTTTCAATAAACACAGTGAATAAACGTGATAAAGACGTTCCCAGCACAACCATAAATGTGTGAGATGGAAAGTCACTACTACTGTTTCCAGTCAGTCAAACAAAACCTTTTTTAAGGCAAATGAGTTCGACTGTTGGCACGGAGACGACATTTTCTTTGATGTGTGCGTGCGTTTTTAAGTACCAGTCTAGACTTTCTGTGCTCCTGCTGTGGATATTTAAATCAGGCTAAATGGAACAATTAATGCGAATGAAAACAGTCTAACCTCCTGAGACTGTTCAGAGATATATTCATATAAATCCTCTGTCCAGTCAAACCAGTAAAGTTTAGGGAGAGCCCGACTGTGTCAGTACGGTGCAGCAGCTGTCCGTCTGATGGACTCCACGCCCGGCTCCATGTCCTCGGCCCAGCGTGTCAGAGGACTAACAATGGATAACTGGATATAAGTGAAGGATTAAGCAGCTGGACATCACACAGCACGGCGTGTCTGGCAACATGAGATGGATGTCAGCACCTGGAGAAGTGATGCACCAAGAGAGGCACCACAAGTGGGGGAGAAACCACAGGGAGTAAAACACACTTCTGAGGGTCGGCTAGTTAAAGGAGGTCAGTCCATCTTTACTTTTGCGATACTGTTGAACCAAACTGTCAAGCCTGATCCATTCAACAGTCTTTGTCAACTTACAATGAAAGGAGGAAAAAGACCACACAGCTTTAGAAAGTGACTCAACACTGATGCCAGGAGAGGTAGAAAAGGCTGTAAGAGAAAAAGGCCAGAGGAGAAAGGGGAGAGAATGCTGCCTTTTCTGACAGCAGGATGTCAGGTCGTCAAACTCAAGGTCACACCTCTGTGTCATCGTCTGGGCTGGAGCGGTCAAGTTCAGCGCCCTGACATTCAGCAGTGTCACCCAGGAGGATAAACTGTGTCTAATTCTGGCTTTGTCCCCGCTGACCTGTCTGTGGGGCTCCTGTGGCGACGCACAGACAGGAATTACGGCGCTCTATAAAATAATCTATAAAATTCGAAATATCTATAAAATCTTGTGTTATTTTATCGACTTTCATGTTGAGATATCATGTATGGGAAAGATTTGTGGCCTTCTGGATTTCCTGGCTCAGTTAAAGTGGGAGCCTCCGCAGAAGGCCTTGTTTTGTAGATGGAACGCATGATAACCTGTATAAACTGCAAATGTGCATGCCCAGATATAGACAGAGATCATGTCGGGTGTTTGCATAGGCAATCTTCTGTGTGTCTATGTGCTGGTATGCGCACTTACCTCTCGACCTGTTCTGTCAACCACCAAGCCAGAACAAGTCAGATAAGTGCAAAAAGGAATTATTTACAGCCTTATTATTGACATGTGACTGCTGAGTTGCGCAACAGCAGAGACAGCTGATGGCTCCCTGCGCTCTGATGAGGGAACAGCGAGGACGGCGTTATTATGTCTGCCGAACCTGAAGCAAATCACAAAGGAGAAACAACTCCAAGTATCATTTCATCAGCAATATGAAACGAGAGATGCAGAAGGGGAAAACCTCTGCGCCGGCAGATGAGCTTGGCTGTAAACCGAAAACTGCAACCGTGTAAGCAGTAATGCTCTGGGCGCTGAGTGATTTCTGGAGTGTGTATTTAAGGCACATCTGAAGGCTTCCTTCTTGTTATGAGTTCTTTGGTTGCAGAGAACGTACACGTTGTTGTTGTTGTTGTTAAATAAACACTGTCAGAACAGACTCATCCCCTTGCATACTTGAGTCTACTTTTTGTAATGTGCATGTGTGTCGGCGAGTCCATTGGAAGTCTGTGTTACAGCAAAGAGCAGCTGTTACAGTCAGATTATGGACGCAGATGCTGCTTACGACATCTATACGTTCTTCGTGTTCCCTACGCTAGCGTGTTAGCCTCTCGGCATGTCTGTGGCAGCAGAAGAGAGGAGACACCTCTGTAAATGTTTGCTGTATGAGAATTTGGGAAAGACGTGATTGGAGAGCAGTAAACTCAAAACATCTGGACAGAGACGCAACATCTGCTGCCTTAAGGGAGACAGACGGAGCAAGCGGGGCCACGAGAGAAACACCGAAGCCAAAGGAAACGATCGAGAGGGATGAAAACCGCGCGGAAAAGCCGCTGCTACGTTTGAGAAGTAACTGATACGAATCGGTCGATCGTGACATAAAGCTCAGTCGTGCTGAAGTAAATTCAGAGCGTGTTTTTCTCACAGGCTTTGCTCAGTCTTTTTTCCCTTCAGGAGCTTAGCAGCTTGAAATTGATGACGAGGGTGGGCCACATAGAGGGCGGAAACAAAGCCAATGAGGAGCAGATGTTTAACGCACACATAGCATCAACATAATGCATTCACCAGCCCCTTTATATACCCCCTCCCGCACTACCCTAACCCTTACCCTTAAAAATGTATTCCACACATAAAAGCAACAAATGCAGTACAGATTATAAAGCAGTAATCAAAGTCATCTGTGAGACCAAGAAACACAAGGCTGGAGGAAGAACACATATGAGGAACTAAAGACAAATGTGTTTTCAGACTTTTGTGGTCCCTGCATCCCATATCCAGGATACAGGAACAAAAAATGCATCCACAGTGATGGACAAAAGAAAACCTTCTGTCTTGTACAGATGAATCAGTCACCAGTTTCCAACTTCTTTGGAAAAGTAGCATTTGAGTGTGCTTGAGTACTGACGAGGCAAAGCCATGAAAATCCTGGAGCAGTTTGGATCCAGATATGTGCAGAGTTGTAAAGTGAAAGGCCAAATTATATAGTGTAATGATCGGTCGGCACAAGAGTATGCGGAACAAAACAGGGTACCAGGCTAGAAAATACTGGCCTGTGATGATGACGACGCCGGACCCTGGAAGCAGCTTCACGCCTCCATGGCGGCTGGATCAGAGGACACACTGGCTAACTCCTTTAGAACATTTCCGTGTTCACCTGTAGAGGTAGATGTCAATGAAGCCTGGTCAGCGGGGGCATTGTTATCTTCTTAATGTCTCAGGTGACAAACCAGAGGATAAACTAGTTTCATAAACAGGAGGTTAAGCCGCTCCAATGCGTTGGAGACGTCGACCATTAAGACCTTATTGAATCAGTGAACCTTTTCAAGAACAAACATTTACCACTCCAGTTCAGAGAAGCATGGCCTCTTCAACCACCTGGTCTGATGGTGTAGGAACACCTCTGCAATGTGTTATAATGACCTTTAAAACTGGCCTATCTTAAACTTAAGACTACAATCTAATCAGAAGATCCCACATGTCCAGATGCGATTTCACATTATAGAGATCAGACGTCATGAAACCAAAAGGAAAGGTTACAGAAATGAAACTTCTTCAAGATGCTTTCTTCTCTCGCTTTCCTAAACATGTGCACCAGTGTGCTCGACCCAAAACTGCGTAACCTTCAGAGGAAACAGCTGCATGGACCTGTGTGGGTTGAAAGGGACAGAGTTTACAGATAACCTCTGACTTCTCTGACAGGAAGCTTGGAAAGAACCTCAGGAAGTTGCTCTCGGCTCCAGCACATGAAAAAAAGAAAAGAAGTAAAAACAAGTTTGCGCGTTCGGCGGCGAGCAAAATAAACACAGCTTTCAGGTGCACAAGCACAATAACTGGAGGGCACGCGTCGTTCTTTCTCCAAAGACGGAAAAGTGCGAAAGGGGGCCCGACAAGTTTGAGCGATGGGAACATGACAAAACAGCAAAATGGTTACGTGACACCAAGGTGCTTTTTTAATACGTGTTAATGCAGCTCTCGACAAACACAGCTATCAATCAATCATCCGGCAGCCTGTGGAACTATTCGCTCCATATGTTTCAAACTCTTCAGCAGCCTTCTATAAAATAAAACCACCTTGGGCTAGAGCAGCAGAAACTGGCACCATGCCTCACTTTTAGTGCCTCTACAACAGAACGGAAGCAGCGTGAGTAGTTACATTGTAAGTCCTTCCTGCTGGTTTTGAAAGGCATAACCCAAACTCCGCCGAGGCCTCTCCTTATGTCAGAGATGTATGTGCCTTAATTGTCACCTGCACAGGTCCCGCAGCTTCTAGTCTGAGGCCGTGAAACACTATTGTGAAAGATTTTTCTTACTTCGGCTGAAACTAGTTGACCTCCCGAGCAGCGGAGCATTCCCCGCTCATTGTTTTATTTCCGTTGCGTTTGAGAGTGTAACATCTGTGTGAGCGGGACTGTTGCAGCAACTAACAAGTATAATATTCTGTAGATGTCGTATCATGGCTGAGAGAGGGGACGCTGCTGTCTGCGAGGCTACGCTGGTTTCACTTCTCTGTTGTGCAAAGCCACATATATGAATACATTCCCCTCACAAAACCACACTGACACACTAAATGCACACACACCGAGGGTGGACGCGCATCAAAAATACAACAATGGAATCCTCCTCCCCAAAAACGTCACACGCCCACTCACTGGCAACACAGAACCCAAAAGGAGAAAGACAGAGAGACTGTGGGCAGTTGTGACGAGCAGAACGAATGCGTGTGCGAGTCTGACAGCTCCTACGTCCACCGACTGTGACGTCTGTCCCCTGGCTCCATCCCACACACTGAGGCAAAGAGCACAGCAACCAGAGGTGTGACTGGATTCAGAAACGTTTGGCTCAAAAAGCAGGAAAACAATAATAAACGTTTGGAATCGTTTGGCTCTGGGCTAATTGTTGCCAGAGCCGCGGCTGTGTTGTTGTAGGTGTCTCTGCCTGGCATGTCAAAGTCTCCCTTTCCGTCACACATGCAGGCACAATGGGTTATTAGTCCATCATTTATAGCCATTACTACAAAATGACTTCCTTCACTGCCTGTTAGAATGCACATCAGTTTGAAAATGTCATTTAGATGTGTGCTTTTGACAGACATGAGGTAATTTAGCAATTAAGGTCAATTTATCAATCAGGCCAATTTCTCTCGCTTCACATTGGAGCGGCAGTAATTTGTTCACAAATAAGAGTTGATAAGTCCTGACAAATGTAAATGCAGCATTTATTTAATGCACCTGCATCTGTAATTTAATCTGCACAGGGCAAGTTTAAGGCAACCCTTTTACTGGCCACTTGTTTTCGCATTTTAAACTATCTAAACTGTTCAAAATGATTAATCAAAAACCAAAAAAACACATTTATACAGCAATTTGTATCAATATACTGGGAATAAATCAATAATTTTATTTCCTCGACCTCTTACTTGAAGTGCTTGAATCTCTAACTAAATTAATTACTGTCTTTGTAAATTGTCTTGATGCGCCTTCACTGAACATTCAGATCGATGCTGAGAATCACTGGCAAGCTTTAGATAAAAGAAATGCTTGCCACAGATATTATCTGAGTTTCAGTATGAATTATATACTGCACTGTGTCTCCCTGGGAGACTTTAGCACCTCTCTGCTGCAGAAACAACGTTAGATTCAGCAGCGGATTTTGGATGGACACGTCTCTTTCTGCCACTATGAACTGACCAACAAGCTTGTGGCTGTCGGGCGCCTGCTTCCTGAGTTCACTTGACCGTAACTGAGACACCAAACACATCCAAATATTCCCTAATGTTGCCGTCATGCAATGTGTTTACGCATTTGCATGGGGAAATTCTACAGGTTACCAGAAGATGTGGGTCCAGGTTTGGTTGCTGCTGACCTGGATTCTCAGAGAGAGGACCAAAAACGAGACGGGCAGAGACGGCCAGACATTTATTATTAACGCAGTCTGCTAAAATACACGATAGTGCAGGAAGGGGAACTGAAGAAGAGAAGGAGGCTGTGTGAAGAGATAGTGGGTCAGCCATGTTGACCTGGAGTAACCTGGCACTGAGAGATCCTTCAGCCCACACTCCTCCTATCTGCTCCTGACTGACACTATTAGATAAGAATAATTGTCTGCATTCTTTTTTGCACAGAATCATCCATGTGGTTTGGAAAGATTTAATTTAATACGTAAGGAGCTGCCCAAAATATTTCATCCGTGAATTGTAGTGTGGTGAAAGTTCAGCCACAGATACTGGAAAAGTTAATCACTAATCCAAACATCTAAACCAGGAAAGATAGAGAGAAACCACATGAAGAGAATCCTGGCGGGGCTCCACAAAAGTGGAGACAGCTCTTTCTCCGTAAATGGTGACATATAGAGCATTCTGAACACTACAGCTGTTTAAATGTACAATTGCCACTATTGCCAAAATACATTCAATAATGCTGCCAATCTAAAATAATGATTAGCTGTAATTTCTGCTTGAAACCGCCTTGTTAAAACCCTGCTTCAATGGACTGTAACACAACTATGCTTCAATTACAAAGTCTGTGATAGATATAGAGTAGTAGTGATTCTTCTCTTCGCGCCACTGTTACGTGTCATGTGGATGTTTGAAAAGTTACATTTACACACTTGCAATGTAGAACTGAGTCAGTCTGTATTGTGACCATTTGCAGCCAGGTTGGGGGGGTAAAGTCCTATAAGCATTCTTTATTACAGTGTAGGGGATCGTACGTCGTGACCTTCAGGTTGGCCTGTCTCTGATATTGTTGTGATGGCAAAGGACTTGACAATCGCAGGAACCCTTTTAGGAAGAAAGGAAGTAAGCATTAAACTTCCTACATCCCTAATTCAAACACACACATGTAACTGGGCCTTCTGGTCGGGCTGCCTGACCTTGGACGCCACAGTAATGGTCTCCCTGACAGAGTCAAAACGCCCAGCTTGAGGAGTTCCACAGGCCGATCTGGGTTTCCTCAAACACGCACACACACATGTATGTGTACTGTTGGGGGGGTTGTACAAACATGCATGTTAATGGGTGCCCGCTCACGCAGTATCAGCATGTGATAAGACCCATAGCTCACCTTCTGAGGCAGATTTAAGTGCAGAAAGAATTCCAGCGGCACACTCAATCCCTCCCGTGTGTTTGCATGTGAAACACGGGCAGCATGCACGCGTGCACGAGGAGTTTCGACTGAGATGTTTTGGGTTTTTTTTATTCCTCCCTGACAAACCAGTCCGACTGCACATGCATCCACCCAGACACCTCCAGAGCAGTACATGCATGCGAGTGTTCGAGAGTACAGAGGCGATCCTGCTAACATTTTTCATGGCCACTTTGCCTCGGGCTACACTGAGCAAATACAGATTAATGATTGTTCGAAAGGACGGAAGTGCATTCCAGTGAGCCGGCGATGGGAGTCACCTCCAACTAAAGCACAAGCACTGTGAGATCACTACATCTTCCAAAGAAATGCGTGGTGAGAGATTAAGTGCTCCGGTACTCTACGCAGTGCACATTTTTAGTTCATACACCACTGACGCAGCCGTACGCTCACACATTACACTTTAAACTTTGCAGACAAATTGGAGAAGACAGACCAGAAGAGCTGGATGCTTCAGCAGAACTCCTGGTTTCTATCAGACAGCACAGGTAGCCAGCCTCAGCTGCAGGTCTCAGAGCGTGTGGAGCTTCATGTAAAGCCCGAGGACACGTTCTCTGCAAAAGGATTATATATCAACCAAGTTTCAGATTTCACGCTAAAAGAATTGATCGCCTTTCAGCGGCGCAGCGATAACTCAGCCGAGTCATAACATAATCGAATGATGTGCTGAGGCTTCACAGGCCCACTGTTTCAGACCTGCAGGGACCCAACAGAGGGAAAACTTTAAATGATGCATATTAATTATGCTAATTATGCTAATTATGTTCAGCTATCATTTATATCAGGGACAGAGAAGTTATTACATAATTTACTATAGATATAGCACATCATATAGATTTATGCAATAAATCTGTGATATGATCAGCAAAGTTGGATTTCAGAAGCCAAATCCTCTGTCCAGACATTTTTATTATTGGGTGACGAATTCAACAACAAAGCAGCGTCAACATCCTTAGAAAGTCAGTATTAGTAAGTCTCATACAAGTTGTACCATGATGTGAATTGAAATGAAGCCATTTTGGCATTTTAACAGCATCTGGTGTCTCAAAACAACAATTTAAATGTGTGGTTTGGTGATGTTGTGAAGTGGAGCTAAAAGCAAATATACCTAAAAAAATGCTTGTGAGCCTTTTTCTTTTTTTTTTGTCTTACATTTACCAAAAATAATTAGCATCCTTTGTGAGTGAGTTTATTATCCATATGTCCTCACTCAGACTTAAAGTAAGACAAACAGCAATGTGCATTAAAACAAAAGTGTTTCTCTGACATGCAGACAAGGCAAAAAAGATGAAAAAAGCCCACTGTGCTGTAACTAAATTACACTTGAGCATGAATAAACAGTATACTAGTTCAATAAGGAGTTAAGCACTTAAGACTAGAAAAGTGATATTTCTATTTAGATATAAGTAGCTATATTAATTATGCTTATAATAATACTCGGGAGGAGTAATATGTTTGTGCCAGATCGGGAACGTCAAAACTCTATTTGGCCACTTACAAGACAACAGTTACTATTCCTGATCTGGACTAGCGTCCAGTGATTGTGTGTGTTCGTGCTGTGAGAGACAAGGACTTGTTCTGCTGTTGTCAAGTTCATTTCAGCAGGAGACAAAGAATCCATTTATGAAGAAGGAGACAGAAAAGAGGAGGGAGGAGACGTGGGGCAAGGGGGGGGGGGGGGGGTGGGGCGGCAAAGCGAACGTTGGACGAACAAATGAGGAAGGTGGCGCGAGTGATTTTCCAAAACAGAAGAACCAGGAGTGACAGTGGAAGGTGCCACATAGCTTCTAATCTGCAAGCGCTTGTTGCTCTGTTGGCACAGCAACAGGACAAGCAACATAGCCAATCCCTACCAGAGAAAACACCCAGGAAACCAGATCGAAGATGGTATCAACAGAGAAAACAACAGTGGGACATTGCTGAACACCTAAACAGTGAAATCAGTGTCGGATGACAGATTGACATATTTTGAGTTTCAGTGTTGACATTGTTATAGTGCAAGAAAAACACACATTTCCTCTCTTTCACATGTGTTACTGGAGCTTAATGTTTACCTTTATTGAATAATTGCTACTTGTTTGCCTTGACTGTGCTGTACAAATGCAAAACTGGTGATTATAGTGTTGCCTGAAGACGACGCGTGACGCTCATCGCACCGAGGACGACGCAGTGAAATCGTAACGATGTCGCCGTTTGAACACCTACATATACTACTACACTACACTACATCCCCTACAACCAGCAGCATCGATCTGTCTGTGATCAGGTTTCACAGCAGTCTGTGTGTGTGTGTGTGTGTGTGTGTGTGTGTGTGTGTGTGTGTGTGTGTGTGATAGAGAGAGGAAGAGAAAGAGAAAGGGAGAGGGGGAAGATGTGGTTTTTCTACAGTTGCGTGTCTCCTGTTCCATAAATTTGGATTATTGAAGATGAAATTCATCTCTGCTTATCATGTGTCTTGCGATGAAAAAAGCAACACACTTCCCGAGCAGTTCTTCTCTCCACTACTGACTGAAAACACAGCTGAAACAATGGTTGAGTTCTTCGGTTCCCTCCCTCCTTCCCTCTCTTTATAGCTCAGAATTTATTTTTTATTGCTTCTGAAAGTCAGGCTAGAAGAACCAGCAAGCCCAAACACACTTGACAGCCTCCTGGACACACTTGCACACACAAGAACACAAACAACCAAGAGGCCAAGACATTTTTCAAGCAAACACACACGTACACACACCTAGCAGGGTTGGTAAAGTCTCTGGTTTGTAGTGGTAAATGGGGCGGAACAGGTTAGCAATCCTGCTGTATAGTGTCCCACCTGTAAAAACAACAGCACACATGCACGTGCACACACACACACACACACACACACACACACAATCCTCCATCTGGTGGGTTTTAATAGCTATCGATCATTCTCCCTGGTGACACACACATTTTTTTTCTGCCTGTTCTGAGCAGCTCACTGTGCCTCTCTTTAGACGAGGTTATTTCATTTACATAATGAGGTCCAGACCCACTCACATAGATTAAATTACGCTGAGACAACAAATAAAAGTGTGCACAGACACACGCTCCCACAAACATACTAATATCACTGCAGTCTTGCCTCGGCATCAGATAAAATAAAGAAAATGTCTTCAAATCCCGGGTAAAAGAACCTGCAGCATGCCCATCTTTGCCCAATGATGTCACAGTACACATGCCTGCATGACTTACGGTGAGCTGAAAGGGTCAAAACGAGGGAGAGCCAATCGATATCCCATATGATTCTTACCTATAAATCTCAGATGTGATTAGCCTGGGTAGTTAGCGACGATTAATTGTCAAAGCTAATAAAGACTTTATTGGCCGAAGGTGCCAGAAAGGCTGTTGGGAATCACGGTTTATTTGATGGGCAAATTAATTAAAGCCACACCTAAGGAAAAAAAACCGAAACCCTGTCAGAGACGGGTATCAAACGCTCATCCCACACTCGGTGAAGGGTGTAAGAGTGAGACATCACTCAGACAGACAGGTTTGTGGTGGTTTCTGTGCCTGTGCACGATCCAACGCAATCATCGTTCCTTTCCATCAAATCATAAATCCAGGCAAGAAACAAGAGGCACTTTTCATTTAACTGCATCATTCCTTATTCTCGTTTCAAAACAGATACGATTCAATTGTTTTAATGGCGACTGCAGTTGTTTGTAGGCCTTAATGTAACTCAGCTGGTGTTTTTATCCTCGTGTCATCATTCATCACCACTAACAGCATCAATCATTTCTGTTTTTGCCTTTTTTTATGTAAGCAAAGACCTTTTCTGTCACTTTTCCAACACTGACTCTGCACCACAGTGCTGCTCAGATGGTTTGTTTTTTCCCTGCCTAAATAAAGCACCTTCAGCACTGATAGATGCTAAAGGAATGTTGCAGGAAACTGATTAAGCACCAAAAATCCTGTGGTCACAAATGGTCCCAATCACCCTGAATGTGGATTTTCTTTTTTTTAAACAGTGGATACCCTTTTTCGCCTTTTTTGAACATTTCCAAATTTTCCATTTATGCTGTATATATTAAACAGCTGACTAAATAATTGTTCTCATGAAACACGGGTTTCAGCGCCTCTGACGTGCATTCATTTACTCAGGCTGCAAACCTCAAAGGGTGACCAAATATTTTCAAACATTTCAGCTTCTTTTCTTTTGGCGCTTATCTTCCGTGCGACGCGACCTGGTTTAACTTTAAACGATAGCAACCCCGGTCCAGAGAGCACTCTGAGATTTCACTGAAATAATACAACTGTGCCACGTCCACAAGGGAAATCCTGCTGTCTGCCGGAGCGCTGATAGCAGTCAGATGAGAGGAGAAAGAGGGAAAAGAAAGATAGGAGACAAGCAGAGTGTGTGGGTGGATGGGTGGATGGGTGTGTGGGTGTGTGGGTGGGGTTTATGAAGGGGGAGAATCCAGTCCAGAGGGTAAAAACAGTCCAGGGTCAGGAGAGCAGAGGCGGCAATGATGAATCACTTCAGCGAAAAGCAACAGTTTATGGGAAGGACAGCTTAAATCTGCGCACCAGATCCAGATGCAGCTAAAGAGAAATGCTCAGAAAAAGTGGGAATTTGGGAGTCAATGTTTTTTATTCATCTTGACACAAAGGCGCATATATAAAGAAAGGACAGAGACCTGAAAGGCATTTTGTCACTACTCACGTGATTGTGTGAGGAATAACAATTTCATACATTATCATTAAAGGGTTGAGCTATGCTGAGTGTGGGTCTGTTCTGCAAGAGTGTTTTTTCCACAAAAGTGAAACCTCACTTCCCACAGTCATGAGAGCCTGCAGTTACCCAAGCTCTAAACCCAGAAATCGCTTAATCAAGCCACGGATCAGATGTTTTCATAAGACTGCTTCAGCTGGAAGCAAGGCATTTAATGATCTGTTATTGGAATGGCAGTCGGTATAGTGTGTCTTTTTGTGCAAATAAAAATTCAAAAATAAGCCACGCAAGCAAACAAAACACGGTATAGGATCCTATGAGGGACAAATCATGGGGGCAAAGACTGCTGCACTCAACTTGCACCAAATTGTACTAAATGAAAGTAGTTTTGCAGTTTGCAGTTTTTGACAGAGTGAAAGAGGCTTTTTCCATTGGTTTAAAGCAGCCACTGAGGATGCTTGGCCACCTTTTTAAACCCGGATTGGGGATCACCCAGAGAGCAACATCAGGATTGCTGTCCTCTGTGCCAGTGCTTCTCCTGTATCTGAGGTTTGGACCATGCTTTATGGTCATAAAATCTTCAAAGTAACAATAAAATCAACAGTAAGTACAAGTGGAGTCAGGCCAAGAAATAGAGGTGTTGCAGGTGAAATGTAATGAAGGTGCAAATAAGTGTCTCAATACCCCTCAGGGGCAGGTAGAATTTCAGATTAGCCAACAATTTTTCACTGACATGAGCTGACTTTGACCCCCAAACTGGTCAAACTTGGTTTATTGATGCACATTCTTGCTGTACAGCTGATATTTATTTTAAATAAGTAAATAATGGAACACATGTTAAAACATATCAGTGCTCCAGGCAACCACAGATGACCACATGTCCAGTCCTAAAAACACATCACTTTAACAGTAGGGGTCCTGCCTGTTAACTCTCCCATACATCCCTTTGAATAGCTCTGGCAAAACACCATACTGTGGTTACCCTTTTATACCATCACGCATGGCAACTGGCAGAGAAAAGGAGGCCTACCCACTCCTGAGATCCAACCATGTTGAAACATTTAAGGGGTCTGCGTTAAACACAATTTGAAAGTGTATAAAACTGAATTTACCATGGTCTGGCTTTCACCGTGGGATCGGTCTCTCAGAAAAGCTTTCATTTAAATGAGATAATGACTTTAAGTGACATCATATGTTTAACCCTTGCTTAATTCGTCTATTTGGGACAATGGGTGAAGCCACATATAGGTGCCTGCCATCAGGCGGTGGGCACTGGACCACCTACTTATGATTCTTTCATGCTCTGAATAGATGAATAAGACAAAGCAGATAAACATTTTACTGACTGTAAACATGTGACAGAAGAGTTTCACTTTTATTCTGCTCCATTTAACGACATCAGCACCATGACCATTATGAAATTAAGTATCACAAGCTAATGAAATGGCTAGAAATTTACAGCAATGTGAGTTACAGCCATGGAAATCTTAATTTAATGAATCCTGGCTTCTTTTTTTCTTTTTTAAAAAGGGAATCTGCTGGATAAAACATATATGACCTTGGTATTGCATGAATACTGTGCTCGTGAAAGAATCTTAAAAAGAAAGAAATAAGTTAATTGAGGGCTAGGTCCTACCACTCTTTATTAATTGCAATGCTTTGACGTATGGAATAGTACATAAAGGCAAGATTAGCAGCCATAAAGTGTCAGACTGCGTTGGTGTTTTATGATCGGGTTCATCCTCCTCGAAGTGCCTTTCTGAGCCAGCCAGCGCCAGGTCCTGATTTACTTGTCACACAGGGGGGACATATTTAGACATGGTGCTCTGGAGTTAGTAGGCAGTAAAGCTGGCAGGGCAGAAGATGACCCAGACAGTGGGGAGTGAGGAAGACTGTGGGGAACACGTAAGACGCTCCAGCTGACCTCCTGTCATTAAAACAGCTGTGATTTCTGACCAGAGGCCAGAGGACAATGGAGTGCACTACACTAATTACACTCCCTGACATGGACAATAGGAAATGTACTCATTCTTGTATGAATGAACATCTGCACGTCTGTCTTTGAAGGATGTAGGCGTGGAAGAAATGAAAGGTATAAAATATAAATTTACTTCTAAAAAACATGCAAAAAAACCCACCAATATTTCTCTGCCAAGTATAAAGGTAATACAAAAAACTCCTTACCGACGAAAATGGGCTTGGCTCCACGTTGCAGGTTTATAAATGTGGTTGAAAACACAAACATAAGTATGTGTCTAATTAGGCTGAGGAGTCAGATTTTGAATCTCTCAATGTGGTGTGTAATAAAAATTCTGTGGAAAAATGTATTGTGTATGTATGTTATATGATAATAGAGGACCACCAACCACAGACCACCAGGATATTCCAGACTGAGACCAAAAACACTCCAAGCAAGAAATCTTTCCATTATGGGTTCAGACACACATGGAAGAATGTTGGTATAAATAGATTTAAAACATCTTGCTTTTTAATGTTTTGAATTGCACTCTTCTCATCAATGCTGAGAAAATCCTCTGAGAATTGAAAAGAAAACAGATTAATTGCTTAAATATTTACAACATAAAGCCTCACTTGCATTTTGCTGGTAAATAGCATATGAAAAAACATTTGAGCTTTTATGAGGGTCTTCAGTTATTATTGTGAAACGTCAAGTAGTTAATCAGATGTACATTTATTCTGTTGTTGCGGGGCATCTCAGGCTAACTTTGTACAATTTAGTGGAGATTATATTCCTAGAGCAAAAGGGGATTTATTTGGGGGTTTTTGATCAGTACAAAAATTGCTGAAATATAATGAAAATAAGACAGAAATTCGTTTATATAGCTAATAAATCAGTAGTAAGAAAGCGGACCAGCATAAGATGACCGTCCCGCCACTGACAGTAAAGCGGGTAACCAGATATTCAAAAACAATACGTCATCCCACAATGCACCGCGCTTACGTTCGCGGCGCTGCATTACCTCATCCCACAATCCACCGCGAGATTCAGAATCTTCTGGGTGGTGGTCGTCCTGGCAACGCGCGTTATCGATGGGCGGGGCGTGGCCGCGCGACACGCCCTCCAGCCAATGGGAGAGCCCTTTCATGACGTCATGGTTATTTTTTAGAGCGACAGCGGCAGCAGATAAGGTAGCCTCCACGCTGTAGCCCTGAGTATATACACAACCAGGCGGAGGACGCACCACAGTCGGTGCCACGACTGCCTGACAGGGAAAGTTAGAGCCGCTCACGGTCAAGTGTGGATACTCTGACAAAAGCGTTGAGAACGGTAACAACTCGGCACTGAAACAGACCGCCGTCCTCTAAAAGAAGTAAGTCTTGATTCCTGTGTCAAGAAAGTTCTCACGCTGAGTTGTGGAAGTTTTGACGCACAGAGCGGACCTTTCGGAAAACCAGCGCTTTTTTTCCCTCGCCACGACTGATAAACCAGGAAGACGAGAGAGGAGACGAACTGCTTTTTTGTACAAGACTCTGTAGACATTGCTTTTGGTTTGTCTTCTATGTATACCAAGATGGAAACTACTTTTTATGACGACTCACTGAACGCTTTCTCCCAGCACGACACCGCCGGCTACGGGTACAGCAACCCCAAAGCGCTGAAACACAACATGACACTGAACCTCTCCGACCCGACGGGCACTCTGAAACCTCACCTCCGGGCAAAAGCCGGTGAGCTCCTCACATCTCCCGACGTGGGCTTGTTGAAACTGGCCTCCCCGGAGTTGGAACGACTTATCATCCAGTCCAGCAACGGACTCATCACCACAACGCCGACTCCGACCCAGTTTATTAGCCCCAAGAACGTCACGGAAGAGCAGGAGGGCTTCGCGGAGGGGTTTGTCCGCGCCCTGGCGGAGCTCCACCACCAGCACATGCCGGGCACGCCGAACGTGAGCGTCACCTCGTCCCCCCAGACCGGCGGCACCAGCGCGCTGCCTCCGGTGTCCTCTGTTGCCGGTGCCGCCGTTTACAGCAACAACGGCACCATGCGCTCCGACTCGCCGGTTTATGAGGACTTGAACACTTACAATCCGGCCATCAGCACCGTCTCGGCGCCGAACTACACCACTTCGGCGCCGACTATGTCCTTTTCCGCTGCCCCGCCTCAGCTCCCCATTTACGGGCAAACGTCCTCCGCCCAAATCCCACGGCTCACGGCGCTCAAAGAGGAGCCCCAGACCGTGCCGGAGATGCCGGGGGAGACCCCTCCTCTGTCCCCTATCGACATGGAGAGCCAAGAGAGGATCAAGGCCGAGAGAAAGCGAATGAGAAACCGCATCGCTGCCTCCAAATGCCGGAAAAGGAAGCTGGAGCGAATCTCTCGGCTGGAGGATAAAGTGAAGACCCTCAAGTCTCAGAACTCGGAGCTGGCGTCCACCGCCAACATGCTGCGCGAACAGGTGGCCCAGCTGAAGCAGAAGGTGATGAACCACGTCAACAGCGGCTGCCAGCTGATGTTAACGCAGCAGCTCCAGACTTTCTGAGGCGGCGGCGGCGGCGAGAGAAGAGACTCATGAACGAGACGGACGCTTCCTGGTAAAGTGGTTGGTCGTATCTACCGAACTCGTGACGGAATCTGGGACGATGTGGCGCGACGCTGGCAGGACCGGGACTGAACGCACGCTCCTGGGTGCCAGTGCGCGCCCCCTCCTTGGCGCGTCCCGGAGAGGGGCTCAGGACAGCCACGGTAGCCATGAAGCAGAGGGGCATGTTGACAGGCGGGAAGCTATCGGGGTCTCTGTTTTCCAGAACTGGATCGGACTAAAGTTTTCTTGATTTCCTGCGAGCTCTGCATGGACCCTCTCATGACCATCAAAGGAGAAATTTCAGTATTAGAACTTTTCTTCTTCCAGACTTTTCTTGCTGTAGTCCTAAAGGCCCAAACGTGGGCGTGTTGGCCAACTCTCCATGGCTGAAAAGTTAACAAAAGCTGCCTGACTTCTGAGTTACAGTACAATGTACTTTTTTTTTCTTAATTGTAAGAAGTTATGTTAGAAAAGCTTCAAGATTTCCTTGTTTTTTTTCTAAAGTTGTTTAATGGGGTTTCACTCATTGTTATATGTATATAAGATCAACACGAGTACTTATGTTTACCATTTGTAATAAGAATACTTTAATTTTTTTATGTGTTTCTTGGGGGTTTTCTGAGCAATTCAGAAACTAATCAATATTTAAGAAAATAAAGTGGACAAAATGAAGCAATGCTGTCTGAGTTCTTCTGAGTGACAGGGGAAAAAAGTGGGTGTGCCATGTGAGGAGCACAAACAATAAAACATGTTGTAACATGTTGCAAGAGCTTCTCGTTCCCAGTAACTTAAGGTAAATTCCATTAGGGCTGGTATTGATCCAAGTTAAGTGATTGTTGCAGCTGACAGCCAGCTCACTGCATACAATAAGGCCCAAATTGCAAACTATGATGGCAGACTTTGTGATCTCTCTTTAGCAGACATCTCCAATATAGTGCTGCTCACACTATTCTTCATATTAAACTTAATGTTATAATCAGTGAAGGGTTCATATTACCACAGAGAAAATTGAGTAATACAGCTCATCTGAGGACATCTGAGTGATTCCTATCTTGACAGCTAAATTACAGAATATCTGTAATATCAAAATGCTTTGTTAAAAGATCAAACATCGTACATGTATCTTATCTGATTACACTGACCTTATCTGGTTTCCTTACAAGTAGCACACTGGGTTTTACCCAGTCCTTACAACTGGGTTTTACTCAACAATGATCTACTAAAAAAAAAAGACAGAGGTTAATGACTCAGGGGTTAAAAAATGCACATATGTAACAATAAATAATTGCAATACTTGAAACCCCATTCTCCCTTAAGTCCCCGGCAGTTATGTGGAAATGGCTGATATCAAAGTTGTGTTCAAGCCTTTAAATAATTTAGTTTGCTTATAAAACATATCAAATATGAAAACTGAGGCGATGCCACGTGTGCTCTACTCATGATGAACACTAGAGGGCGACAGAGGTGAACTTATTGACACGACAGCCCGCGCTTCCACTTAACATACAAACATTAAAAGCCAAGAGCTCATTCAGCTTTGTAACTTTAGCCTCGCTGTTATATCACTAATAAATAAGTCCTCTAACATGGTTAGTATTGGTTACGGTTTCCGTCACTTTGATATTGTGTTTTTATAGGTACCCGCATATTTTTTTTCCACTCTTTTTTGGAGGGGGGTGTATATAGATAAGCCTTTTAAGATTTCCCTGTCATTATTATTTTAAAGTGTTTATTATGAAGAACAACCTCGCGCCGTGAAATCAGCACAAAAGAGTTGGCAAGTTGTCAGCAGAGCTTTTCGTCTGTGAGTTTGTCTTCACTCTGATTAAGAACGACCATTTTACGCCATATCTGCTTATTTTATAAAATTTACTGCCACATGACATCATTCCGGAAAACGGTGTCCTGCCTACCATATAAGGACAGGGGCCACTCGGAAGATCTACGTCACGCAGGAGGCGTGTATTACGGGAAGTGAGTCCGCTCTAATCTCTGCGTAATAATAATGCGGCTCCGAGAAGTTGGCAAGGGCGAATCAATCAAGAGATTAACGCGCTGCAGAGCAGCAGCTTCACAATTGAAAAATAAATATCTAGAAATTCAGATTCAAACCCCCCAAATCCGAAACCAAATCAGTATTTTTTTTTTGTAGAATGCCCAAGATAGAATTCTACACATTAAAATAAACCCAAACACGATTTCATTAATTAACGCCAACCTTAAAAACTAACTATACAACCAATATAATGTGGTTAATATCTGTTTTTCACGCAATTGTATAATCGGGTCATGAGTATGTGTGTGAGTGTGTTTAGGTACATCTTTTATCAAATTCCTAATTTCAACTTTTTATATATGTAACTATTGAAAACACTGGGGGGCGTTTCAATATACCACCACCAGGAGGTACTAGTGTTGAATGTCGTTGAAGATTACACACACTACCTACAAAAGCACACAAGCACGCAATATAATACATTTAAACATTCCCTTGGTGGAGAGAATATTCCAAATAACGTAAGGAATAACACTTTTAGAGTACTAAGAAACGTTTAAGGTGAAAATGATTTGATTATTATCAAAGAAATATAGGCAGTTGCGCCGATTTATTGGAAGAAAAATCCAACTGGTGAGGGAAAAGGCTATTCAAACATCGAGAGTAAAACTGAGGAGTTGCAACTAATGGTCTCTTAGGTGAGTCGTTTCCAAGGTTGTCCTCGGGAAATATATATGCAACTAATATTGGCTACTATGGATATCGCTATACATGATAAAACCAAGAATTTCATTGTAAAATTAATAAATTAGCATACAAATTTGATTTGAACTTGGTAGAGTACTGTTCCCCAGAGGTACTTCCGGTGCCCATTGTAAATTGGGTTAAAAAAAACTGTTATGACTATTATTAGATTATTAGAAATTCTCAGTTATCAATTATAGGCAAGTATTCACTGAGAAAAAATGGTAAAAGAAACATTGAAAGCGTTGATAGCAGCAAAGGTGGGACAGATTCAGAAGGAAAGGACATGTTTAATGTTTAAAAGACACACACTAGACATAAATAATGTGTTCCTTTAATGAATAAATATAGGATACATTTATATTTGACAAGTGTGACAATACCCAAACAGGTTCAGCGGTGGCGGTACGCACCTGTGCGAACTAGGCCTCGAAGAGGAAGTATTGTCGCGTGAGTGGCCACGTGGGCGTGACATCATGAGCGCGCCTCACGTGACATTGTTTGGTCTGGCCCGCGGTCAAGATGGCGAGGAATGAGGAAAAACAACAGGGTCGTTTGAACAGACTGTGGCTGCAGAAGGAGAGGGAAGGTGAGGAGCCGTGAAACCTGTAGGAGCGATCTTCATTTCTGGGATTTAAGACAGCGATGCGGCCATCTACCTTTAGCCCACAGCTAACAGGACAGCTAGTCCTCCCATAAAAATACACATGTGTTATTGTTAGCCGGCAAAATGACTTTCCATGCACTGTTTTTACATTAAATTGCGTTTTCCTTTGCGTGCAGAGGGGCGACTCAAAAATGTACACGAGCGGAGACCCAAGCTGGTAAAAAGAGTCAGCAACTTGATGTTTTAGCATTTTTAGCTGTCATCGGTTAGCTTGTTACAGCTAACATCTGTCTTTACAGTCCACTCTCAATTCAGCTACATCTGTGAAAAAATGGATCCCAAGTATCAAGAGCGAAATCGAGTATTATTTACGGGTGAGTGAAAACACTAGTAACGTGCAGTTGGTAGCGATTGTTGCTATGATCATTCTGTCTCTGCTTAATTCCTTTTTTTCCTCTCAGCAATCCCAACTGTCTCATTACCCAGAGAGGAAGATAACAGAGTTCCAGCAGAACATTGATGCTTTGGAAAAAGAGTACAAAAAGTTCATTGCTAAACTTCGAGTGCTTGATCCTTCCTGCAAACATAAGCCCTGGACTCCTCGACCCTACTGCAAAAGAAGAGGAGCCAGTCAAGAATCTGCAGCTGCTGGTCAGTCGGTGAAGGAGTTAATGCTGAAGCTTTTTGCTCATTATAAAGATTTGCCCTCTTCCATGTCATATATAATGTGTTTAAAGTAACGCTCAGGAAAGGATTTAGTGTTATTCTGCAATTACTAGATATGCACTGAATGTCTATGAATAAAAGAGCAATAAAACTGCAAAACCATGAACTTGCATATTGTGCAGTTTTACAGTGTTTACCCTTTAATTCATTAAGTAAAAAGTTATCATATAGGAAATTAGGGTCAATTTCAGCCCTCAAGGGTACCACAGTGGTGTTTCGAAGGTGTCCCCCCTACTACCAGTACATCTTTGAACTGAGAACCCACCACTTCTTAGCCCAGTCCCCCAATGACTGAGCTACCGCTAACCACAGGTACCCTTGAGCAAGGTAATGATAGACTGAGCACTGCATTCAGGGGTACCCTGCCTTTGCCCATATGCAGCTGGGAGAGGCTCCTGCACCCCCCCCCCCCCCCCCCCCGGACCCCAAAAGGGAATAGTGGTCAAGGTAAAGAAGAAGTTCAAGCCTAATTTTCTGGGAGAAGTCGCCAGCTGATCGCAGGGCTGACAATATCAATTTAATTCAGACTGATTCCCTTATTCTTGCTTTTCTCTGTTCTTGTCTTGCCTTTATAAGACTACAAAAGTTACTGTATTCTTCCTGATGACTCCACTTTGGTGAACTCCTCCTTTAACACAACAATCAGTGACCTTTGATCCCTCTGTGCATCTTTTCTCTTGTTTTCAGCAATAGTCCCTCCTTTCTGTGATGCGCACGCCAGTAGCAGCGGGTGGACTGGAAATGAGGGAGACTGTTCTGGTGAGCGGACGGGGTATCACAGCACCTTAGACGGGCCCCATCCTTCCAGCCCTCCACGGAGCCTGTGTCAAGACCAAACACCTCCCCCTGTCTGTGAGGATCAGGACCAGCCCCTCTCCTTTGATTGCACAAGGCTGGCAGTGGCCACCGCAGCGTTCCGTGGACCTTTGAACCAGCTGGGCTCCTCACAAACACAGAGCATGGTCAAGGTGCTCCAGTCTAGCCTGCCAAACCTCGGTTCATCATCAAGGCAGTCAAGTGTGTCTCAGAGCAGAGGCTCGGTCAGCGCCAATGGGAAGACAGTGGCGCCCACCGTCTGTTGTAAATTACAATATGAAAGAAAGGAGAGGACACCTGGAAAACCATCTACTACTGGGACAACACGGGAGAGGACAGCTCATGTCCTGGGATTGGACTGTTATTCTTCCTCAGATGAAGCCTGTGACACATGATGCTTTTGTTTCTCTGACCTACAATTGAAATTAATGCAGCTTCGTTGCCTATTCACATTAAATATTACCCTAAACGATGTTTTATATGTTCCACTCACTGCCAGACGGAAATTCTCGTTTACAAGAAGATTGTGATGCCAGACAGACTGCGACGCTCTTTGTCATTTGCAGGCAATACCTCTGATTGAGAAATCAGTCACCACGACCACAGCTCCCTCCATTATACAACAGAAAGAGCACAGGCGGTGAGAAACAGGCAACAATTCATCCACATTCTTGCTGATTCAGTGAATGACGTACATCCTCCAGTGTCATCAAATTAACTGGAGCACCTACTCAGAATAAAGCTCGGTTAGACCCCAAAACCAGACCCTCCCACCTTAAGCAGTCACAGCGACTGCTCCGCTTGAAGAGGACCGCTTTCAGCCTGACGTTACTGGGAAACACACTCGAAACACTTAATTGTGCGAATCCTCTGCGCACATTATGGTAACAGTCGGAGATGGGGGTCATCCTTTGTTCAGGGGCTGGAGAAACGAAACCTAACATCTGAGAGGAAGAAGCTTGGGGGGGTCGCCTCCTCTGGAAGTGACCAAAGTCAAATGATAAAGTTAAATGACTTTCCACACATACTTGGCTCACAGGTCTTGTGAATAATGGTTTGTTGTGGTTGATATTTCAGGTGTGGGATGAATTGAGACCTGCTGCAGTAATATTTGTAATGTTTACTCAGATTATCTAAAGGTGTTGCAGAAAGTTGCTACCACATTGAAGGAACAGCTTAATTGTGCTGCGCCCTTGGAGCCTCACCCCGAAAGCGGCAACGGCTGTGGCATGCGCAAGTGCACATGTGGTGAGGCTGTGTTGAGCTTTCCGGTAATTGTAACTGTGAGGTCTTTGTCGGGTTTAGATTCTCACCTCTAAAGCACCGTCTGTCTACCAGCGAGCAATAAAGAAGACGTGCATCCTTTTCATGTGGCAGCAGCATCTATCCCACTGAGAATAACCTACAGAAGCTGCTGCGTCACTGTTTTCTAACAATACACACTGAATTATTGCTATTGGACAAATATTCTCTGGCAGCGTTGGAACACGGTCGCCTTAAAGAGTCAGGGCAGGTGGCTGTGGTCAGTGGTCGGTCAGCCCTTTGACTCCATCAGTGGCGTCTGCGATGTGGTTTGGGAGCTGAGGATCACTTCAAAGCCAAAGTGGCAACATGGAAGATCTCCACTTGGGCTGTATTTTGCAATGCAGAGTTGAATGACTTGATTGTCAGGTGATCGTCCTTCATGCGCGCACTCATCTATAGTCTGGTTTGTGTGGGAGGGCTTTGTGGGAGGTGAATAATTTGACATATGTGGTGTCAGAGATGCTCAGATGAAGAAGTCCACACCTCCTCTGTGCAGAGGTAACAGACGCACGCAGCTGGCTTTACAGCAGGACCTTCGCCATGAGCTGTGACCAGACGTACCCTTTCCCACAGGTGTTCCTGGTGGACGCAGGGGGCTCGCAACATCCCGACCAACCACCGGGCCTCGTGCCCTGCTGGTCTCACCCCCCCAGCCTGGAGAGCGCGGGCAGGCGCCAGAAGAGCCGGGGCAGCATGGGGGTGAGCCCCTGCACGGCCCTGGTGGTCCTGATGCTGTTCCTGCTGGTTTTCGCAGGCCTGGGGTTCGAGGCGTACGAGATTTATCAAATGAAGAAAGAGCTGAGACAGGTAAGATGGTGCTGACTGGCCTGTCTGAGGAGTTTGTTCTTAATTAATTAATTAATTGATTCATTATTTATTTATTGTGAACGTGGCTGCAGCAGCGTGGACGTACACGGGTTAAAAACCTGAATGTTCACAGTAAGAAGTGTTCATGATCGGCGTTCATCACTGGGCAGATTTGTAGTGCAGTTTTCATGAGAAAAGTCTAAAAGGTGTGAGTTTCTGTGGCTTTGATGGGTGTGTGTGTGTGTGGGGGGGGGGGGGCGTAAGGTGGCAGGGTGGAAAACCAAGCTGGAAAGTTAACGCACATCTGCAATGTTTAATAATTAACGATTTCGGCTCACGTCTTGACATTTAAGCCTGCAGACCTCAGTTTTACATGTTCCATCTGTGGACACCCGTCCAGAGACAGGAAATCCTCTGCAGCGCTCTGAGAGAGCGCAGACAGCCGAGCGCTGGTGTGATGTGGTAATGAGATTCCTCTTTTTTTGTTTTTCTTTTGTTCTCACTGAAGGTGAAACCCGTGAGTGAGTTTAATGTGGCTCAGAAGCAGATCGGTGAGTATAAACACACTCAGATAAATAACTTCCCTAAAGAGACAGAGGAGGTGATGCTCATCTGTCTTTTTCAGGTCTCTATGAACCTCTTCTGAAGGATGAGGATGATAGAGAGAGACCTGCTGCCCACGTTATAGGTAGGATGAAACAGAAACTGCTCCTGTTACCACTTTAATCATGTGATGTTTTCCTAAATTTACTAAATGGAAAACTCATCGCCAACACTAGATTCATTCAACCAGCCAGTCTTTTCATCGGTCTCACTGCGTTTTTGGGAGCGACTGACAGGATTTCTCGTGTGTTTCAGGGCGTATTGAAAAGGAGAAGTTCTCCAAGACTTTGAGGTGGGAGTCACGAGTCGGCCGAGCGTTCACCTCAGGGGGGGTCTCTTACCAGTTCCAGGACGGAGCTCTGCAGGTCAACGAGACGGGAATCTACCACATTTACTCGCGGGTGGAGCTGGTCTTCAGAGACTGCTCCCCCGCCTCCTCCTTCCACCACTTGGTGTTTGTGAGGAGAGGAGGACGGCCTTCGCCTCTGACCCTGATGGAGGCCCACAGAGCGGGTTTCTGCCGTCAGCAGTCCGCGCACCCCTGGACCGCTGAGAGCTACCTCGCCTCCGCCCTGCAGCTGCAGACCCACGACAGAGTTTATGTCAACGTGTCGCACCCCACCTTTCTCAGTCACACGCATTACGCCAACTTCTTTGGTCTCTATAAGATCTGACTGTCAGAAGCAGCGGATGATGGTGTTTCTATAGAATGTAAACAGGCGACAGCATCTCTTCAGTCTCCACTTTTTAGTGTTTTAATATGAAAACGACCCGTGAGGCGTTCACTGACAGCTCAAAGCGATTTGTTTGTAGACCACCATCTCTTAACACTAATGTGCTGATGAAGTTGTATCTTATATGAAATATTTATTTTTAATATATCTGACTAAATGTGTGCTCATGTAAACCCAAAGATCCAAATCTGTGATTGATTTAAAGTAATAAATAATTTAATCTGACACCAGATCAGTACGGTTGATGTCTGCGCTTTGCCAACACCCACATGAGTTCTGTCTGTAACCATTGGAAAGTATTTAAATCATCAGAGGGATAAAGGTGTCGATAAAGGTTCCACTGAGCTGCAGTGGAACCTGGTGCTGCTCAGTTGAGGTTCCTGAATGTCGACCAGGTCGGGGATTTCAAACGCTGACCGTACTTCTGTGTGCTTGCATTTTTGCAACAGTTTCTTTTTCTGCAACTCGACACCCTCATTTGCAGCCCACCACAAGCACTCACATCAGCCAACAATCAGGAGATAGCGTCAAATCTGGGGGGCAGCCGTGGCACGCTTGACATGCATTTCCTTCCTGTGTGAAAAAGACAAGGGTCTAAACTTGCGTGCAGATTGATGCTTGTAGAAGAGGTTGTGTTTCGTTTAATTCGTGCGGTAAAGTTAGAACGCATCGTCCCTTTCCTGTGAAGCCGCTGCTGTTTCTCAGAAATCCGATGAATCCTCTTATTAAACGTGATTAATTTGAGCCAGATCACAAGCCTAACAGCTTCTGTCTGTGCTGTTATTGTACTGACATAAATGAGTGAATCGGTTTGCTTTTCCTGTTGGGTTGTGAGACAGTGAAGCGTCTGTGCACAAGGAACATCTCGAGGAAGCCATTTTAATGACCTACTTTAATAACAGTTCCTGTGCTGATGCTTCGTCTCCACACTCCAAATGTCTGTCAGCTCACTGATAGAAGCCGATCCTTTTCTGTTCTACTTCCTTTGTAACAGATGGATTTAATCTGCCAGGTATGTGCTCAAATGATCAAACCATTAAAAAAACAACCACCAGGGATCTGCAGGTATTGTCTGGGGTCCTCATTTTAAATGTTCTCCCCTGTCTGGGTTCTGTCCTGGTACTCTTGGCTTCCAACAGTCCATGGCGTGCGTGTGGTGTGTGTGTGTGGGGGGGGGGGCTGTTCTGTGCTTCGTATTACCTGACATCAGCTGAACATCAAAGCAGGACAGTTGTGGTTGTTATGGCAACCTATCAGCTGGCCCTCTTTCATATTGAGCTGGTCATCGGTAGCTTTTGACTAATGAGTGGAAAATGAAACCAGAATATGGTTTTACAAATAGTCTTGGCGAAATCTGTTGAACTCTGCTGAACTGCATCAATATGCTGCGTTTTAACCATTTGCAATATACCCATTGTACCAGTGACGTGCGGTGAGGTTCATGGCTGCTGAGGCACTGACTCCTCAAGAGTCAGATTTACGATTGTAAGAACTGGAAAAAAGCATCTTATTTCACCATTTTCCCAACAGCATACAACTACTGCTAATGCTTCATATCCCATCAGCATTCCTCTTTCAATTACACTCACAAACCAACACAAACATATACACAGGAACATATTTGTCCTATAAAGAACTTTCTTTTGTAGCTATGGATAGAGCACCCATCTTGTGACATATATACTGCAAACAAATTAAAGTGCAGAGATGTGTGCAGCACAAATTTAATTTTGACCAACAGTAAAAATTTCTGTTATTTTTCAAACTTTCAAAATTCTGGTGCTTCAATAAATTTTAATAAAGTTTGCCTATTAAAATGAGCCAGCACTGAAGCGAGAAAGCACCTGCCAGCTTGCGTACGCCCCCTTGAGTTGAGGCAGAGTACTGCCTCACTTGCTGACTTTTCTCTGCACTTTATTGTGCGATCAGCAGGAATAGTTCTCTCACACATGCATAAAGACATTACATAGACTGCAGAAAGTCATGGTGTATAACGACTATTTCTGTAAAGTTCATATTAGCGATATGCTGAGGAACAAAAACTGGCACACGTCATGCAACCCAGTTTGTATTGGATCATGCAGTCAGACGTGAGGCACAATTCGCCCCTGCCTCTCGCGGGGTTTTTGCCCTGGATTTGATCGGAAAAACTGAAATTTGTCAAATTTTACTTAATAAAATGGCAGAAATCCATCCATCCATCCATCCTCTACCGCTTATCCGGGGTCGGGTCGCGGGGGCAGCAGCCTAAGGAGAGAAGCCCAGACTTCCCTCTCCCCAGCTACCTCCTCCAGCTCATCCGGAGGGATCCCCAGGCGTTCCCAGGCCAGTCGAGAGACATAGTCTCTCCAACGTGTCCTGGGTCTCCCCGGGGGTCTCCTACCGGAGGGACATGCCCTGAACACCTCACAGGGAGGCGTCCAGGGGGCATCCTGACTAGATGCCCAAGCCCCCCATCTGGCTCCTCTCGACGCGGAGGAGCAGCGACTCTACTCCGAGCTCCTCCCCGGATGGCAGAGCTTCTCACCCTGTCTCTAAGGGAGAGCCCAGCCACCCTACGGAGGAGGCTCATTTCAGCCGCTTGTACCCGTGATCTTGTTCTTTCGGTCATTACCCAAAGCTCATGACCATAGGTGAGGGTAGGAACGAAGATCGACCGGTAAATCTCTCTTCACCACTACGGACCGGTCAGATCCGCCTGTCGATCTCCCGCTCCATTCTTCCCTCACTCGTGAACAAGACCCCGAGGTAGTTGAACTCCTCCACTTGAGGCAGGATCTCCTCCTTGACCCGGTGAAGGCACTTCACACTTTTCCGGTTGAGAACCATGGCCTCGGATTTGGAGGTGCTGATTTTCATCCCAGCCGCTTCACATGCGGCGGCGAACCGATCCAGTGATCGTTGGAGGTCACGGGCCGATGACGCCTCACCGGAAACGAGTTTGACTTACTGCCAGCAATTCGGACCAAACTCTGGCACCGATCGTACAGGGAGCGGACGGCCCGTATCAGCGGGCCCGACACTCCATACTCTCGGAGAACCCCCCACAGGACCCCCCGAGGGACACGGTCGAATGCCTTCTCCAAGTCCACAAAACACATGTGGACTGGTTGGGCAAACTCCCATGCACCCTGGAAGACCCCGCTGAGGGTGTAGAGCTGGTCCTCTGTTCCACATCCAGGACGAAAACCACATTGCTCCTCCTGAATCCGAGGTTCGACTATCCGGCGGACCCTCCTCTCCAGTACCCCTGAATAGACCTTACCAGGGAGGCTGAGGAGTGTGATCCCCCTATAGTTGGAACATTTTTTCATATTAAAAAGAGGGACTACCACCCCGGTCTGCCAATCCAGGGGCACCGCCCCCAATGTCCACACGAGGTTGCAGAGTCGAGTCAGCCACGACAGCCCTACAACATCCAGAGCCTTAAGGAACTCTGGGCGGATCTCATCCACCCCCGGGGTTTTTTGACTACCTCGGCAACTTCAGCCCCGGAGATATGAGAGCCTATCCCCAGGTCCCCAGGCCCTACTTCCTCACTGGAAGGCGTGTTGGTGGGGTTGAGGAGGTCCTCGAAGTATTCCTTCCACTGATCCACAACATCCCGAGTTGAGGTCAGCAGCAGAAAATGGCAGAAATGTGTAGTCAGACTCCAAACTTCATCCCATCACATGATTATCAACATTTATCGTCGTCATCATACATCATTATTGACCCTTATGTCAACATCCACTGCAAATAAAATCACATTAGTAGAGATAAAGCAGTAAAACGAAATTAATTTTAAGGCAAGTATTGAAGTTACTGGAAGAAGAAAAAAAAACATTTCAAATTGGAACGCTGAATCTGTTCGCATTAGCGCCGCTAGAGGGTGTAAATGTTTCACCCAACGATAGAATTTCCTCTGCTGAACCGAGAACTCGGGAATATACACTGTATATATACGTAGATACAAATATCAACCAAAATATTTTTATTTCTCTATAATTGTGTAGTAGTGCGCATCATTCTACTTTGTTGAGACAAATTTTTAAATGAGTTCCAACTTTCAATTGCTTAAAAGGAAAGAGAGATGTATAATTATTAATATCCCATGTATAATATGTCATGTACAATAAAAGGGTTTTCCCCCATTTCACACCAGTGAGGTCATACACTGAATGACAATGACAATCTAACACACATATTTCCAAAGACAAAGTTAGTGAAGCTTAGATATGATTTGATCACAAAGCAATGCTCTGTGAGAATGATGATTTATTTAGCGGTTGCATTATTGGTGTGAAAATGTTTTATGATCATTTCCCTGATGTGACCACAGTGTTGGGTGGTCAAAATAATTTAACGATTAACTGCTGCAACCTTTAAATTGCCTTTGATGTCTAATCTGTCCAGAGACCAGAAATCCCCATGAGTGTTTTGTGGTCAAAAAGAAACAACTAGCCACACACACACACATACGTGTGGTTGCTCAGTCTGTTGGGGGGCTGGGCTGAGAAGTGGAGGGTTCTCGGGTAGAATCCCCAGTGCAGACAAAACATTGATGGTGTTCTGGTAGTATGGAGAGCTGCAGAGGTACTCTTGAGCAAGGTAATGAACCCAGAAATGCCCATATAGGGCCCTACAATGAACTGGCAACTCATCCAGGGGTGGACCCTGCCTTCGCTCATTGTGTACCCTCCCCGTGACCCCAAAAGGGATAAAGTGGTGAAGAAGATGAGACAAGACGAGATAGTCCTCCACTTTTTACCCGTATTTGTGAGACACACACTAGTGCATGTACATTAATCACATACAAGTAGCAGGAGGCAGCCATTCTACAGCACCCAGGGAGCAACATCAGCAGCTTGGCTGAGAAGGTGAACTGGCACGTTGACAGTGCATCCTTACTAATATGTTGTGGCAGGGACTTGAACCATTTGAGAACCACTACACCCCAGCTGAGGTGATGAACACGTCGATCCCTTCTTTAAGTTTGGAATTACTTGGTTCTTGGTTACTTGGTTCTAAATAAATGGATGTTAGAAATCTGGGAGGGTGGGAGAAATAAACAAAGGAAATGGAAACTTCTCAACATCCAGCTGTGGTAATATTGTGTGTGTACAACAAACTAAAACAAGCTGATATCAAATAATAACAGGAAGATCGGTTTTAGGCTCAAACCAAGAAGGGGTCCATTTCTTCAGGCAGATGAACTCGAGAAAAACATGGTTAGGGTTGATCAAACGGGAGGAGGTGGTTTGGGTCAGATTAAGAAGGTGATTAACAGTGGAGAAGAACAATGTGCAACGGTCTGGAGCTAATTCAATGAAGAAGAAGAGCCAATGAGTGAGCAGTCTACAGGATGTGGTCAGCAAAAGAGTTTTGACTTACTGTGAATGGAACTGCTCAGGACAATCTATCCCAGCACAGAAACCCTAAAGTTAAACTCGGAACCCTGCACCTTCGCAGAATCTCCTGTTGCACGAAGGGAACATTATTACAAAATTAAATCTGCACGTGTTCAAATGTGCCACCAAGAACCTCCACCCCGAGCCTCAAGGGCTAACACATGAAGGCAACACTCACTCTGCTCCCAAATAAAAGGTGTCAGGCTGTAGACGGGAATGCACCTTTTCTGACAGCAGGCAGGGGGGTCCACCAGCATGCTTTCTTTTAGTCAGCACTACTCTTCCTGGCACTGTACCTCATGCATTCACCATCTCTAAATTTCTCATATTTGTATCATGCCTGGATGGTTTCATGTAGCTGGAGAAGCGGACAGATACTGGCAGAGCTGGGCAGTGGGGGGGGGGGGGGGGGGGGATTTCCCGTCCCATCTTGGCTGTGAGGCTGTTAAGGAAAAGGAGATGATAAATGCCATCAAGCGGTAAACAAGCAGTTTGACTGTAGCCCACTCATGATGCGAGATAAAGCTTATCGGCCAGCCTGGAGGTGGGATGAAAGTGCCCTGGGGGACTCCCCGTCCATGTTTTGGGAAATCTTCTCTAGTGTACGTGTGCATGTAAGAGAATAATTGTGTGCTTGTATCTCATTCACTTTTGATGCCTGTCACTTTCTCTCTAATTCACTAGCACACACACACACACACACACACACACACACACACACACACACACACACACGCACACACACGCACACTTTCTGTATTTCCACACATGTGATGTTTATCTAGGTCTGCCTTGTTCTCCTGACAGCTGTCCTGTTTGATGCTCATACGAGTTCACAATGACTCACCCGGCCTCGCAGAGCTGTTGCGCTTAGCATCACACTTACTCTCTTAGGAGCACGGCACCGAAAACGTGTAGGTGGATTGTCCAAGAAATGTGCCCATGGTCTCCCTGTGTGAATGAAATGGAAAGACTGAATTTACCAGAAACGTAGGTTGTAGATTATAACTTTATATAATCTGGCTGTCAATCCTTTCTGCATATAACTAAGCACCTTTCCTGTTACCGTCAGCTGGCATGTGCCACATGTGTTTTTCTCCGCATGTTAAAGTCCCGCATCGTGGGAAATTGTGCTCGAGACATTGGTGCTGTGTCACCGCCGGAGTTGTCGCCGTCCATGGCGTCGTCTTCTTCTTGAACGTCCAGATCTGTTACAACTCAGGCACCTGCAGCTAACTTCCATAAACTTCATAAACTTGACCACGTCCATATCAACAGGGCTGGACTTTGAACCCACGGAGGTACATCCTAGAGAGGCCATGGCTGTGGGGGCATCTCAAGCTCAGCACCTCAATCAGAACAGAAGAGACGGGTGAACATGTTCTCAAATGTGGTGCAAGAGAACTACAGAAGTCAGAAGAGAATACATGGGTCCATTATTTGGTTTGGCATCTGTGTCCTGCATAATGATGTGTGAGGAGGAGGTCGAGCTGGAGGAGAGGAGAGGAGGGGAGGGGAGGAGGGGAAGGGAGGAGAGGAGGGGAGGAGAGGAGGGGAGGAGAGGAGAGGAAGGAAAGGAAAGGAAAGGAAAGGAAAGGAAAGGAAAGGAAAGGAAAGGAGAGGAGAGGAGAGAGAGGAGAGGAGAGGAGAGGAGAGGAGAGGAGAGGAGAGGAGAGGAGAGGAGAGGAGAGGAGAGGAGAGGAGGGGAGGGGCTGCAGTAATGAATGGGTGACCTACCATACATAGATAGATGGCTGTGCTGTGAATGGCTTCCAGTTGAACAGTTTCCTCCCTTTAGACAAGTAAATGTTTCAAGCTCACGGTGGAAAATACTGACACAGACTTTTCACAGACTGAATCATCCATATTCTCTTGAAACATTTGTGGGTGTAAACTGGACCCCACAGAGGAGGGATGTGGGACTCTCCCCCACTGATCTTTTTCCTATGGAAACATGAAATCTTCACATAACTGAAAGCTCAAATTTTCAAAAGTGGTGATCACACAATTTTAGCGGCTCTAAAAGTATCGGATATACAGAAAAATCTCTTTGTTGCTGTTTTAACAAGTCAACAGAGTGGAGGTGTTTGTTGAGGTGTTTTGAGGATGCTTTTGAGGTGGATCGCTGATCAGAGGTAGCAGTCAGCATGTTCAGACATGTTCCCACAAAGACAGGAAACTCTACCAGGAAGTCACCACAGCAGCACTTGAAATTTTGCCTCTCACAGGATAGACAATGAACCATCGGTCCTTGTGTTTTCCATGTAGCCTTCCATATTAAAAACGCTAACGTGACTTCAGATCATCATTCGCTGCTCATCCACAAAGGTCCTCATTCATCCAGCTCACGGTAATCCATTGAGGTTGAGTTGAGTAGACCGTTAAAATGAACTGGTAGATGCTTTTCAGAAAAAAAGAGAATCCTCATTCTGTCCAAATGACTCTGTGCTGGACACAGTGCTTCTATACTTTACTAGTCCACTTTACTAGTAATTCGACCCAAGATGTGACCTGGGGCCTCCAAACAAAATGAGACCACCCCCATTGGCCGGGGAGAAGAATACATTGCTGGTTATGGACGCCGAGCTTGGTGAAGGCCAGATGACGGCAGTAAAAGGGGGAGATGGGGGAGGATTGCGAGAAAGCGTGGTGAATGGATAACATCTTTACCTACAGTCAACAGTCACACAGGAAGTCAGTCTGGCCAGTGTGGTGGGAAACGAGCAGTTGTGAAGGGGATGTTTCTGTGTCACAGTGGAAACTAAACTGGCAATATAGGCAGAGATGGTTTCCAGCGCCACCTCCCCCAGCAGGTCACCAGCAAAGTAATGGGATGAAGGTTGAGTAAGAGTGAGCGAAGCAGGGGGATTTATAAAGCCCACCAGTCAGGCAGTGGTGGAAAAAGGAAGCTTGCTGACGTATGGCAGCACAGCACAGCACACATCTGGTGTCCAAACAGACACGCCAGACACCAGCGTCTCCCGCCCACATGCATCTAAAATTTAAAATATGTGAGGAATGATGTGAATTCGTATGTCAGTCTCCCTAACCTGGAATGTAGTCGGGTTTTGGCGAACCGCTCAGACATGTTTTAGACTGTCTGAAAAGTCAGTCGGACGCAGGATGTTTTCTTCACCACCATCACTGGGAACAATCAGACTGAAAACAGATGCTCTCTACATTCTTGTTGAGCTTGTTTTATTCAATACCAAGTAAACCAAGCAACTCCCGCTGGACCTGTCCTCTAAAAAAAAAGTGATTTAGAAGAGTTTACAGTTAATGGAGGTGAGAAAAATGTCTGGATTGTTGATAACAACCCACCCAGTCAAGCCTATGCACTCGCACATTTTAATGCCTTCTGGATAGAAGCTGGTCCTCAGCCAAGAGGTCCTGAACTGGACCTGTAGGTAGGTCAGTCGGTAGCAGGCAGGCAGGCAGGCGGGTAGGCGGGCAGGCAGGCAGCAGGCAGGCAGGCAGGCAGGCGGGTAGGCGGGCAGGCAGGCAGGCAGGCGGGCAGGCAGGCAGGCGGGTAGGCGGGCAGGCAGGCAGGCGGGCAGGCGGGCGGGCAGGCGGGCAGGCGGGCGGGCGGGCAGGCGGGCAGGCGGGCGGGCAGGCGGGCAGGCAGGCAGGCAGGCAGGCAGCAGGCAGGCAGGCGGGCGGGCAGGCAGGCAGGCAGGCGGGCTGGCGGGCAGGCAGCCAGGCAGGCAGGCAGGCAGGCAGGCAGCAGGCAGGCAGGCGGGCGGGCAGGCGGGCAGGCAGGCAGGCAGGCGGGCTGGCGGGCAGGCAGGCAGGCAGGCGGGCGGGCAGGCAGGCAGGCAGGCAGGCAGGCAGGCGTTGGTGTGGGTGCTGCTTAGGGTGGCGTTGCGGTTTCTGAGAAACAGAAGCTCTTTTGTCATCCAAGGTTGCTGGAGGGGAAACTGCTGGATCTGCTACTCCCCAGCAATGATGTTGATGTATGCACTGTTATCCTGTTCAAAAATGTCCCTGAAGCAGTCCCGCAGTTTAGCCAGTGTGCCTTAAATGGTTCAGGTAGCCTCTACTCACCTTCTGAGGGGTACATGAGCAGCGAGAAATGGTCAGAGAGCTCTAGATGACAAAGAGGCACAGCGATATAAACACGCTTTACAAAGAAATAACCACAGTCTAGTTTCAGTCAGCCTATCGTCCACTTTACATGCTGCTCCAAATTGGGGAAGCAGATCAGGACAAAATTCCTAAATCCAAAGCACCTCAGGCGTCTGAGGAAAGCGGTCTTCTATTTCTCCCTCTTCTTCGTTGACCAGAGCTTGCTATTTCTGCAGCAGCGCTCCAAGTGTTCACGTCCTCTTTATTCTCAGTATTCTTTCAGAATCATCATGTCTTAGGCAGAGGTTTACACAAACTGTTTAGTCTGGCCGACCTAATGAGGATTGATATCTGTAAAATGTCCTGCTGGCCTTTGGAATGCACTGGTGAAACTCATCTGATACTGCTACATTTGTGCTTATTGTTGAATCAAATTTTGAAAATCCATTGGAATGCGCTCCCCTCTCTCTGTCTCTGATTTGCTGTCTCAGGAAGTCCTCTTTCGATTATGTAAACAGCGGCAGAATATGGGGGTGGAGGGGGATGGAGTTTAATTACACATTTACCGAAACTGCACGATTAATCTTTCATCCCTTTCTTCCCTTAAAGCTCCAAGGAGCGCGTTTTTGGCAGAAGAAAGAAGAATTCCTAAGAAGTATATAATATTTTGACTAGACGCATTTTGTGACGTCCTTGGCTAGTAACACCACATGATTTTCATCCAAGTGACCTTACATTGCGTCACCGCCATATAATGGGAAAACAAATCACTTCCTCCAAGCCAATAATAACAGGATGAAATTAAAAGGCGTGTGGGTGGAGGACGTTTCACACTACAAAACAAGTGGGAGCACAACTTTCCTGATTGGGTTGTGGCACAAATCCACCACTTGCATCATAGCCGTGCTCTGATGCAGACACTAACACTAATGACACTGTAGTTGCTCAAATGTTTTTGAAGCTTGTGAACATTTGGGGTGTTTCTGCCATTTTCTCACAATTTTCTTCTTTTATCATTACCTTATCATTATCTTTTATCACATGACATTCATGTTCCCAGTTTTATGTACTTGTTTCTTCTGGGTGATTAATCATAGAAGATGAGGGACGTCTTTGGGGACGGGTTTGACCAGCGGTAATAAAAAGAGAGAGGTCCTCCCGTCCTCCAGTAAGGAGACCATCTTTAGTAGATTCTACCTCCACCTGTCATTCACAAATAGATGACATCAAAACTGCACCAGAAGCACAAATGTGGGATCAGGTGAAGGCCAGCCCACACGTCCCCTCCAGAGAGTTTTGACTGGTAGCACACTGGCCACAGCTGCAGGTGTCTTCCATCAGAGGAAACGTGAACAGCTGTGATGTTGATGGGAGCGTCGCTGAACGGACGTTTTTCTCAGTGTGAAACCTTTGAAACGTCCTTTGGAACAAGCTCCCTGTGAGGCAACAGCACTAACCTCTGTATCATCCCCAGTCAGACCGGAAAAGCTATAAATGGATGATGCAACAGCATCTTGTTGATATTCTTGTGTATGTGTGCGTGTTCGAGAGTGACCTGACCGAATGATTGTCGGAGGATTATCGACTATGATTCTGATGAGAGAATCTAGTGAGAAAGAAGCATTATCAAAGGACAGTTATACGTCAAGGACCAAAGTCCACGCTCATCAGGTTACCTTTCATCCTATTGCCACTGACTGGAGGGTTAATTGGGTTGGCCGGCCTTCAGGTGCTTCAACCTACCAGGGAACAGGTCCCATCAAGCCTGAGCCCAGACTAACCCTGCCAAGATGGAGGCGGCTGCATGCAATGTCTTGATAGAAATGCACAACAAACACCCTCACATTAGTACAAGGATAAGTGAGTGTGTGCATGTGTGTCTGTGCATGCTGCGTGGGTGTGTTTGTTGGGGGAAAAAAAGTGTATGCAACTTTCACACAAGTGCCCTGTCAGCAGAATTTTCTAAAAAACAACGCTTTCCTTTGAAGGTCCCGTTAAATGTCTTTCATCCTCATTTTTCTTTCTGGTTAGCGCGTCGGCGTTGATGTAAACTGTTAGTGTCCTTGATATAAAGAGGAACTCATAAATATAAAAATAGGAAACTTGAGACCCACACTTGAAAACCACAATGACTTATTTATTGGCTGCTCATATGAGAAAATAATAATTACAGTTTGTAAAAGTAAATAAAACATACATCACTGTGCACCAAATGAATTTAGACGATACAGGTTTGTCTACACACACACACACACACACACACACATACGCACACACACACACACACACACACACAACCTTGTACTTCTGTCTTCGTGAGGACATTCTTTGTTGCAATGCTTCACACAGCTCCTAACCCTCTAAACTCAACCTTTATACCAAGCCTTAACCCTCAACCAGTCCCCTGAAGTTGTGAGGACCAGCCTCTGTTTCCAAAATTATAGAGTTAGTAGTAGACGTTTGTTATTGACCAAGTACAACACACACACACACACACACACCACACACACACACACACATACGCACACACACACACACACACACACACAACCTTGTACTTCTGTCTTCGTGAGGACATTCTTTGTTGCAATGCTTCACACAGCTCCTAACCCTCTAAACTCAACCTTTATACCAAGCCTTAACCCTCAACCAGTCCCCTGAAGTTGTGAGGACCAGCCTCTGTTTCCAAAATTATAGAGTTAGTAGTAGACGTTTGTTATTGACCAAGTACAACACACACACACATGCACACACACACACACACACACACACACACAGACACACACAACAATGAATTATCTGTTTCTCCACATCCAGAGAACAGATTCCCTCTCACCCACTCAGACTTCATGGATGTGGAACAAACTGTCATTGCAGGCAAACTGGAGGGTGATGTAAATTGTGACCCCTTTAGCCAGTTTGGCTTGAACATGAAAGGAGATCTCCTTCTTGTTTGCATTCTGGATGCTGATGATTCTTTGTTGTTCACTGAAGGTTTGAAAGAGGGTAAAGTTTTTACCAGGGACTTCCAGGAACTTCAACCATCCGTAGATGGAATAGTCTGCAGATTTATATGCAGTGAAGATTTCGTATGTTTTCTGGGGGCCGCTTCCTGTGGAGGTAGAGCATATTGAGATTTCACTACTAGATAGACAAGTTAGGATCCAAAAGATGGAAATATCTAAGAAAGAATGCTACTAACTAGGTAACTTTATCACAATTTCTGGGCGTGGAGATGATGGAGCATCCTGCAAATGGACAGAAAGATTAGCACACAGACACATCAGAGACAATAACCATTGATAGAAGACGCTGGAGGTGCAGTGACGTGTTGCTCACCCGGTTGCACGACGGTGCCAAGATGACGAAATACACCACAAGGCCTACCAGGAGAACAATGACCAATAATAGCAGGGACGCTAACGTGACCAAACACTTGAAGTAGCTGCGGCGTTGCCTGGGTCGAGCTCTGGATTGGTGACTGACCTCCACACCATTCATCTCCATGGTGACCTCAATCAGTTTCTCTTCTTGTCCTGTATGGTGATGCTCCATGATGCAGACTGATACTCAAAGTGGAAGGCATTGCTTAAATAGCCTAGGTCTTCCCACACACAAAAAAGAGAAAGTAGCAATCTTGAGCTCAGCCAAGTTCCGCCCCATTCCATAAAATGTTGCACAAAACTGGTTTAATTATTAACACTGATTTCCTGGTGCAATTCACTACTTGGACATATAAAAACATAAAATAAGTTTGTACAGTGTTGTAGGAGATTAATTTAGGCACGATAACTGCAAATAAGGAATATAGTGCGTGTGTGTGTGTGTGTGTGTGTGTGTGTGTGTGTGTGTGCGTGTGTATTTGTGTGTGAGTGTACTTGCTCACTAGCACATTTTTGTCAGGGCATTTTTGGCTCACAACTTGGAATTGGGTTTGGCTAGAGTAGGGAGCTACATTATATCTAGATTGATACTTTATTTGTCTCAATTCACAATGTTTGAAGTACAAGGGTGAGAGCGCTTGTGCGTATGTGCATGTGTGTGTGTGCATGCCAGGCATGTAGGTACTATATTTTGACAGCGATAGCCAGCTGAAGCAACATCCTGATATTGGCATTTTCCACTGAAAATCAGATCAGGCGGCAGGTAGGCCAATGACAACATTGATATCAAAGTAAACATCTACAGTTTACTGTAAGTGTGGCGGGATATGTCATGTATATAAAGTTTTCCTCAGCACTGAAGCGAGCCGGAAAACTGTCTGCCTAAACAGATGCTTTGATTGCGCTGTCGAGACTCGCCCATTTTCACCTTCTTTCATTCATTGTGTCACAAAATGAATTAGCAGACGATGACGGCATCAGCCTCTAGACACATCTGAAAGCTCAAAGTTCTTCAGATCTGACAGGGATTTGGAGCTCCTCTCCTCATGTTTTCACGGGCCCTGTTCTACAAGAAAACAGGACAGGTTTAACAGAAGGTTAGGTTAAACAGAAACTGCAAAGAAAAGAAAAACAACCATGAAGGTGGAATCCTACAGAAGCTTTCCCTCTTTCAGTCTCTTTATTTACCATTAAGCGGGAAGTTACTCCCAGTAGAAACTGATGAATGTTCTGCCCACACTGGCTGGCTGCTTGCATCACTGTTGTTTTACGATACTGTCTCAATTTCAATACCTGATCACATGTACAGTAGTAGACTTGAAAACACACGCACACACACACACACACACACACACAGGTTGCTCCATCAGATAAGATGGCACAGTGAGACAGATAAGGAGTTTTTAATCTGTGTGTGGGTGTGGACTTTCATTGCCTTGTGAGGACCTCTGCTATTGTAAACGCCTACCTTGGGAAGACATTTGATTCTTTTTATTGTTGTCATTATAAAGACTCCAGCTGTTAAACTGTCTCGGTTATAACACTTTGCCATTAACCAGGTTAACATCTTTTTACTAGAGCCACCGCTCCAAGAAAACAACAGCATACATCATAAGTGGTCATTGTGATGAAGAAACTGATAAAGTTACATCACCGAAAAAGAATATGTTTTAAAAAAATAGAGCAAAAACCTTTGAAAAGAAAAAAGATTGTACAGTATCAAGTCCTGTGAAACTGCCTGTTGGGGAGCTAAACCAAGACAAACAGAAGTCATATAAATACTGAAAGATTTTAAACCGAAGCTGCAGCGATAGGCTCACAGCAGCCTCACACAAAGAAAACTGGCCCTGCTGGTCATTCCTGCAGATGTTCGTCCTACGTTGCCAACCTTGACATTAGAAATTGAGCCATCACTGTTGTCTATGTCAGGGAATGTCCCTCCTTTCTCTGATATTAAAATGAAGTAAAGAGTGAAACTGCAAGACAGAATGGAAGAGCCGGTTCTGCAAAAGGGTCTACTGAGATCCTACTGACTCGGCGAGTCCTGCAGTCCTTTGTGTCTGTCCAACGGTCATGAGAGCTCTACATGCAAAGGCGTTCCCTAGACATGTGTTCTGTACTGCTGTGAGGTGTGACATCACGATGAAGCTATTTTTAGCCTTGAACAACAATGGAGTTACAACTGTAATTCAGGGATTTTCCCTGAACGATTCTATTTTAAAACTCACCATGGAAAAAAGGGGAATAAAGAATGACAACAAGTTGCTTGGATTAAGCTGTAACCTGCTACTGGTGGTTTCTATGTGAAGGTTTCATGTGAACGCTCAAGGATCAAGCTGAAGGAAAATACTTGAGTTTGTTACAAGAAATGAGAAAGAAATGCTGTTGGTATTTGCAGATCATGTCATGATGATACATCCAACTGTGAAAATTGTCTATTCTCACACACAGAGAGATGAATAAAGTATCAATCTAGATATAATGTAGCTCCCCACTCTAACCAGCACAGCTGACCCAACCCAGCCCAAATCTAAACTCAATTCCAAGTTGTGAGCCAAAAATGCCTTCACAAAAATGTGGTAGTGAGCAAGTACACTCACACACACATACACACACACACACACACACACACACACACAGGTTGCTCCATCAGATAAGATGGCACAGTGAGACAGATAAGGAGTTTTTAATCTGTGTGTGGGTGTGGACTTTCATTGCCTTGTGAGGACCTCTGCTATTGTAAACGCCTACCTTGGGAAGACATTTGATTCTTTTTATTGTTGTCATTATAAAGACTCCAGCTGTTAAACTGTCTCGGTTATAACACTTTGCCATTAACCAGGTTAACATCTTTTTACTAGAGCCACCGCTCCAAGAAAACAACAGCATACATCATAAGTGGTCATTGTGATGAAGAAACTGATAAAGTTACATCACCGAAAAAGAATATGTTTTAAAAAAATAGAGCAAAAACCTTTGAAAAGAAAAAAGATTGTACAGTATCAAGTCCTGTGAAACTGCCTGTTGGGGAGCTAAACCAAGACAAACAGAAGTCATATAAATACTGAAAGATTTTAAACCGAAGCTGCAGCGATAGGCTCACAGCAGCCTCACACAAAGAAAACTGGCCCTGCTGGTCATTCCTGCAGATGTTCGTCCTACGTTGCCAACCTTGACATTAGAAATTGAGCCATCACTGTTGTCTATGTCAGGGAATGTCCCTCCTTTCTCTGATATTAAAATGAAGTAAAGAGTGAAACTGCAAGACAGAATGGAAGAGCCGGTTCTGCAAAAGGGTCTACTGAGATCCTACTGACTCGGCGAGTCCTGCAGTCCTTTGTGTCTGTCCAACGGTCATGAGAGCTCTACATGCAAAGGCGTTCCCTAGACATGTGTTCTGTACTGCTGTGAGGTGTGACATCACGATGAAGCTATTTTTAGCCTTGAACAACAATGGAGTTACAACTGTAATTCAGGGATTTTCCCTGAACGATTCTATTTTAAAACTCACCATGGAAAAAAGGGGAATAAAGAATGACAACAAGTTGCTTGGATTAAGCTGTAACCTGCTACTGGTGGTTTCTATGTGAAGGTTTCATGTGAACGC